>NW_026057582.1:39401265-39522675 GCF_023721935.1 Panthera uncia | reverse complement strand
CAGTCTCTTATGCTTTGGCTCTCTCCCACTCTAACCTCTTTTTTTTTGTTTTTTCCTTCCCCTCCCCCATGGGTTTCTGTTACATTTCTCAGGATCCACATAAGAGTGAAACCATATGGTATCTGTCTTTCTCTGTATGGCTTATTTCACTTAGCATCACACTCTCCAGTTCCATCCACGTTGCTACAAAAGGCCATATTTCTTTTTTTCTCATTGCCACATAGTATTCCATTGTGTATATAAACCACAATTTCTTTATCCATTCATCAGTTGATGGACATTTAGGCTCTTTCCATAATTTGGCTATTGTTGAGAGTGCTGCTATAAACACTGGGGTACAAGTGCCCCTATGCATCAGTACTCCTGTATCCCTTGGATAAATTCCTAGCAGTGCTATTGCTGGGTCATAGGGTAGGTCTATTTTTAATTTTCTGAGGAACCTCCACACTGCTTTCCAGAGCGGCTGCACCAATTTGCATTCCCACCAACAGTGCAAGAGGGTTCCTGTTTCTCCACATCCTCTCCAGCATCTATAGTCTCCTGATTTGTTCATTTTGGCCACTCTGACTGGCGTGAGGTGATATCTGAGTGTGGTTTTGATTTGTATTTCCCTGATAAGGAGCGACGTTGAACATCTTTTCATGTGCCTGTTGGCCATCCGGATGTCTTCTTTAGAGAAGTGTCTATTCATGTTTTCTGCCCATTTCTTCACTGGGTTATTTGTTTTTCGGGTGTGGAGTTTGATGAGCTCTTTATAGATTTTGGATACTAGCCCTTTGTCCGATGTGTCATTTGCAAATATCTTTTCCCATTCCGTTGGTTGCCTTTTAGTTTTGTTGGTTGTTTCCTTTGCTGTGCAGAAGCTTTTTATCTTCATAAGGTCCCAGTAATTCACTTTTGCTTTTAATTCCCTTGCCTTTGGGGATGTGCCGAGTAAGAGATTGCTACGGCTGAGGTCAGAGAGGTCTTTTCCTGCTTTCTCCTCTAAGGTTTTGATGGTTTCCTGTCTCACATTCAGGTCCTTTATCCATTTTGAGTTTATTTTTGTGAATGGTGTGAGAAAGTGGTCTAGTTTCAACCTTCTGCATGTTGCTGTCCAGTTCTCCCAGCACCATTTGTTAAAGAGACTGTCTTTTTTCCATTGGATGTTCTTTCCTGCTTTGTCAAAGATGAGTTGGCCATACGTTTGTGGGTCTAGTTCTGGGGTTTCTATTCTATTCCATTGGTCTATGTGTCTGTTTTTGTGCCAATACCATGCTGTCTTGATGATGACAGCTTTGTAGTAGAGGCTAAAGTCTGGGATTGTGATGCCTCCTGCTTTGGTCTTCTTCAAAATTACTTTGGCTATTCGGGGCCTTTTGTGGTTCCATATGAATTTTAGGATTGCTTGTTCTAGTTTCGAGAAGAATGCTGGTGCAATTTTGATTGGGATTGCATTGAATGTGTAGATAGCTTTGGGTAGTATTGACATTTTGACAATATTTATTCTTCCAATCCATGAGCAGGGAATGTCTTTCCATTTCTTTATATCTTCTTCAATTACCTGCATAAGCTTTCTATAGTTTTCAGCATACAGATCTTTTACATCTTTGGTTAGATTTATTCCTAGGTATTTTATGCTTCTTGGTGCAATTGTGAATGGGATCAGTTTCTTCATTTGTCTTTCTGTTGCTTCATTGTTAGTGTATAAGAATGCAACTGATTTCTGCACATTGATTTTGTATCCTGCAACTTTGCTGAATTCATGTATCAGTTCTAGCAGACTTTTGGTGGAGTCTATCGGATTTTCCATGTATAATATCATGTCATCTGCAAAAAGCGAAAGCTTGACTTCATCTTTGCCAATTTTGATGCCTTTGATTTCCTTTTGTTGTCTGATTGCTGATGCTAGAACTTCCAGCACTATATTAAACAACAGCGGTGACAGTGGGCATCCCTGTCGTGTTCCTGATCTCAGGGAAAAAGCTCTCAGTTTTTCCCCGTTGAGGATGATGTTAGCTGTGGGCTTTTCATAAATGGCTTTTATGATCTTTAAGTATGTTCCTTCTATCCCGACTTTCTCAAGGGTTTTTATTAAGGGTGCTGGATTTTGTCAAAGGCCTTTTCTGCATCGATTGACAGGATCATATGGTTCTTCTCTTTTTTTTTGTTAATGTGATGTATCACGTTGATCGATTTGCGAATGTTGAACCAGCCCTGCATCCCAGGAATGAATCCCACTTGATCATGGTGAATAATTCTTTTTATATGCTGTTGAATTCGATTTGCTAGTATCTTATTAAGAATTTTTGCATCCATATTCATCAGGGATATTGGCCTGTAGTTCTCTTTTTTTACTGGGTCTCTGTCTGGTTTAGGAATCAAAGTAATACTGGCTTCATAGAATGAGTCTGGAAGTTTTCCTTCCCTTTCTATTTCTTGGAATAGCTTGAGAAGGATAGGTATTATCTCTGCTTTAAATGTCTGGTAGAACTCCCCTGGGAAGCCATCTGGTCCTGGACTCTTATTTGTTGGGAGATTTTTGATAACCGATTCAATTTCTTCGCTGGTTATGGGTCTGTTCAAGCTTTCTATTTCCTCCTGATTGAGTTTTGGAAGAGTGTGGGTGTTTAGAAATTTGTCCATTTCTTCCAGGTTGTCCAATTTGCTGGCATATAATTTTTCATAGTATTCCCTGATAATTGTTTGTATCTCTGAGGGATTGGTTGTAATCATTCCATTTTCATTCATGATTTTATCTATTTGGGTCATCTCCCTTTTCTTTTTGAGAAGCCTGGCTAGAGGTTTGTCAATTTTGTTTATTTTTTCAAAAAACCAACTCTTGGTTTCGTTGATCTGCTCTACAGTTTTTTTAGATTCTATATTGTTTATTTCTGCTCTGATCTTTATTATTTCTCTTCTTCTGCTGGGTTTAGGCTGCCTTTGCTGTTCTGCTTCTATTTCCTTTAGGTGTCAAGCACAATTTATTGAATACTGTCCTCTTACAACTTGTTATAATATAATCTTCCATTGTCACATATAAAAGGATCTGTTTCCGGATTCTATGTTGTATTCATTGGACTACTGTCAATCCCTGTACCAGTATTATACTGTGTTAATTATTAAAGTTTTATATTAAGTTTTGGTGTCCAGGAGAATAAGCACCTCCAATTTTCCTTCTCTTCCTCTTTCTCCTCTTTTTCTTTCTTCACTGTCGTGGCTGTTCTTGGCCCTTTACACTTCCTATGAGTTTAAGGAAACAGCTTTTGAAGCTATGTGAGAGTCTTATTGACATTTTAATTGGAATTGTATTGAATATATAAATTAATTTGGGGAGAAATTTGCCATATTTTACTGTTGGAGGCTTTGGAAGGATTAAATAGGTAGCACTTTTATTTACCTAACATCTGAACAAATTGACAAATATGACAGTGGCAGATAGAGGGTGAAAATACTTTGCTTACCTTCGTGAGAAAGCCAAATGGGTATGCTAACAGATCCCAGAAATAAGCAATCATCATCACCTGGTAACAGGAAATGCTTGAGTGAATTCTTTCCACATAGGAGGAGAGCTTCTGCTGGAGGAACAGCAGGCATTCTCCTAGCAATAAATTCCTTCCCAAGACAGGAAAGACAAGAGCTAAACATGCCCAGTCTAATCTTCCCAGGTTTATCAATTAAGTTACCCTGCTACTCTTGGTGGAAGAGTGAGGGATTCAGAGAGCCCACTAGTGCCACATCACAGAGCTATTTCCACCAAGAAAGAAGTAATAATAAGAGTCTCCCCTAATATTTGTAGTATTTAGACTTCCCATTCATAAGCATGAATGTCCCTACATTTATTTTATGTTCTTCAATAAAATTTATAGTTTTCTCCTAAAAGTTTTAATCATCTATGGTTTGATTTATTCTGTTGTTTTAATAGCTACTTTGAACAATATCTTTTTACATTTTTCTAATTATTTGTGGCTGAAGTACAGCAATTCTGATTTTTGCATTGTTCTGATTTTTGCATGCTACTCTTTATCTAGGAACCTTGTTGAACTCTCTTTTTAGTTCTAATGGATTGTAAATTTTGTTGTATTTTCTCTGTAGACTATCATATTATCTACAGATAATGACTATTATTTCTTTCCAATCCTTACATTTTTTTAATTTTCTTTACTTAGTGTGTTGACTAGGACCTCTAGTACAGTGTTGAATGAAAGCATTGATAGTAGGTTATTGACTTCAAAAATGCTTCTAAATTGTTACTATTAAATATGAGTTTGTTGTACATTATGGGTAGATAATCTTCAACATTTTAAAGAAGCTCCTTTTTTTATTTATTCCTGAGAGAGACAGTACAAGTGGGGGAGGGGCAGTGAGAGAGGGAGAGAGAGAGAATCCTAAACAGGCTCCCCACCATTAGCGTGGAGCCCACGCTAGAGGGGAGCAGGGCTCCAACTCAGGAATCATGAGATGATGACCTGAGTCGAAACCAAGAGTCAGATGTTCAAACAACTGAGCCACCCAGGGGCCCCAAGGAAGCTCCTTTCTAATTGCAGTTTACTACCTGTTTTTATCATGAATGGTCATTGGATTTTGACTAATTGGCAATTCACTTTTTCTCTTTAATCTGTTAATATGTAAATTATATTAATAGACTCCAGTGTTAAACTGTCATTAATCCAGTGCTGAATACTATTTATTTGGTCATGTTTTATGCTTTGCTGGATTCGGTTTGCCAAGATTTCATGTAGTATATCTGTATTTATGGAAATAAGTAAAGTTATCCTATAATTATCTTCTTATGCTATTCTTTTAAATTCATCAAGGTTGTTCTTGCCTCATAAAATTAACTGGGAACTCTCTCTCTCTCTCTTGCTAGTCTATGAATTAGCATATATAGGAAAAATTCATTCATTTGAATCTGGGCTCAATATTTTTTGAAGTTAGGTTTTAAACTACTTATTCAAATTCTTTAATGGCTATAAATCTAGTAATGTTTTCTATTTCTTCAAAAGTCAGTATTGAGAAGTTATATTCTTCTATAAACTTGTAATTTTTTATAAATTTTAAATGTATTACTATATAATATTCTCCTGAATTTTAAAAATGTCCTCTATATTTATGTTTTGTCACCTTTTTTATACCTAAATTTGTTGATTTTTACTTTTTCTCTTTTATTCTTGGTAAGTCTTGCTTAAGACTTATTTTGTTTATCATATTAGTATCTCCAAAGAACCATGTTTTGGATTTATCAAGTGGTTTATTTGTTTTTTATTTCACTAAGTCCTACCCTTGTTTCCATCTTTCAGTTTCTTGGAATTTACTTTTTTAAACATTTTTAACATTATTATTAAAACTATTTTTAGCATAATACTGATTCTGTGGTTCAGCTTTTATTTGTTTTAAGTTTTTATTTTACTTCCAGTTAGTTAGCATACAGTGTTATAGTGGTTGCAGTTGTACAATGTAGTGATTCCACACTTAAATACATAACCTGATGCTCATTACAAGTGCACTTCTTAATCCCCATCCCCTATTTAACCCATTCCCCCACCCACCTCTCTTCTGGTAACCATCTGATTGTTCTCTATAGTTAAGAGTCTGTTTCTTGCTTTACTTCTCTCTCTTTTTACCCTTTGCTCATTTTTTTTTCTTAAATTCCACATATGAGTGAAATCATATGGTATTTGTCTTTCTCTGCCTGACTTATTTCACTTCACAGTATACTCTCTAGGTCCATCCATGTCATTTCAAATGGCAAGATTTCATCCTTTTTTATGGCTGAGTAATATTCCAGTGTGTGTGTGTGTGTGTGTGTGTGTGTGTGTGTGTGTGGTGTGACATCTTTATCCATTCATCAATTGATAAGTCAATTGATGGCTGTTTCCATAATTTGACTATTGTACATGATGCTGCTGCAAACATCAGGATGCATATATCCCTTTGAATTAGTGTTTCTGTATTCTTTAGGTAAATATCCAGTAGTGTGATTGCTGGATCATCAGGTACTTCTATTTTTAACTTTTTGAGGAACCTCCATACTGTTTTCCAGAGTGGCTGCATCAGTTTGCATTCCCAGCAACAGTGCAAGAGGGTTCCCCTTTCTCCACATCCTCACCAACATCTGTTGTTTCCTGTGTTGTTGATTTTAGCCACTATGACAGGTTTTGATTTGCATGTCCCTGATGATGAGTGATATTCAGCATCTTTTCATGTGCCTGTTGGCCATCTATATGTCTTCTCTGGAAAAATGTCTTTTGTGTCTTCTGCACATTTTAATTAGATTATTTTGTTTTGGGGTGTTGAGTTTTACACGTTCTCTATATATTTTGGATGCTAACCCTTTATTGGATATGTCATTTGCAAATATCTTCTCCCTTCATTAGGTTCTCTTTTAGCTTTATTGGTTGTTTCCTTTGCTGTGCAGAAGCTTTTCATTTTGGTGTAGTCCCATTAGTCTATTTTTGCTTTTGTTTCCTTTGCCTCAAGAGACATATCTAAAAAGAAGTTGCTATGGCCAATGTCAAATAAATTACTGCCCTGTGTTCTCTTCTAGGATTCTTATTGTTTCAGATCTCACATTTAAGTTTTTAATCCATTTTGAATTTATTTTTGTGTATGGTGTAAGAAAGTGGTCCAGTTCCATTCTTTTGCATGTAGCTGTCAAGTTTTCCCAAACCATTTGTTAAAAAGACTGTCTTTTTCCATGGGATATTCTTTCCTGCTTTGTTGTAGATTAATTAACCATATTATTGTGAGTTCATTTCTAGGTTTTCTGTTCTGTTCCATTGATCTGTCTATTTTTATGCTGATACCATACTGTTTTGATTAATACAGCTTTGTAATATAACTTGAAGTCCAAAATTGTGATCCCTCCAGCTTTGCTTTTATTTTTCAAGATTTCTTGAGCGTTTAAATGTCTTTTGCGGTTCCATACAAATTTTAGGATTGTTTGTTCTAGCTCTGTAAAAAAATGCTGTTGGTATTTTGATACGACTTGCATTAAAACATATATTGCTTTGGTTATTATAGACATTTTAACAAGACACAAAGAAGGGCACTATATAATAATAAAGGGGATAATCCAATAAGAAGATATAACAATTGTAAATATTTATGCATCCAACATGGAAGGACTCAATTACATAAAACAATTAATAACAAACATAAAGGGACTAGCTGATAATAATACAATAATAGTAGGGGACTTTAACATCCCAGTTACATCAATGGACATGATCATCTAAACAGAAAATCAACAAGGAAACAATGGTTTTGAATAATAACACACTGGACTTGATGAACTTAACAGATATATCCAGAACATTCCACCTTAAAACAGCAGAATACAGATTCTTTTCAAGTGCACCTGGAACATTCTCCAGAACAGATCACATATTAGGCCACAAAACAGGCTTCACCAAATTCAGGAAGATCAAAATTATACCATGCACCTTTTCTGACCACAACATTATGAAACTAGAAGTCAACCACAAGAAAAAAATCTGGATAGACCACAAATAAATAGAAGTTAAATAACATGCTACTAAACAATGAGTGGGTCAACCAGAAAATAAAAAAATAAATTTAAAAAATACATGGAAACAAATGAAAATGACACATAACAGTCCAAAATCTTTGGGATGCAGCAAAAGTGGTTCTAAGAGGGAAGTAGATAGCAACATAGGTCTACCTTAAGAAGCAAGAAAAAAGAATCTCAAATAAACAACTTAACCTTAAACTGAAGGAGCTACAAAAAGAACAACTAATGAAGCTCAAAGCCAGCAGAAGGAAGGAAAAAATAAAGTTTAGAATAAAAGATATAGAAACTAAAAAAATAATAGAACATATCGATGAAACCAGGAGGTAGTTCTTTGAAAAAAATTAATAAAATTGATAAACCTCTAGTCGGACTCATCAAAAAGAAAAAAGAAAGGACCCAAATAAATAAAGTCACAGATGAGAGAGGAGAAATGACAACAAACACCACAGAAATATAATTATAAGACAATATTATGAAAAATTGTATGCCAAGAAATTGGACAACCTAGAAGAAATGAATAAATTTCTAGAAACATATTAATTACCAAAAGTGAAACAGGAAGAAATAGAAAATTTGGACAGAACAATAACCAGCAAAGACATTGAATCAGTAATCAAAAAACTTCAACAAAAGTCCAGGATCAGATGGCTTCACAGGTGAATTCTACCAAACATTTAAAGAAGAGTTAGTACCCATTCTTCTCAAACTATTCCAAAAAATACAAAAGAAAAGAAAACTTCTAAATTTATTCTTTGAGGTTAGCATTACCCTGACCAGATATCAAAACCAGATAAAGACGCCAAACACAAAAAAGAACTACACTCCAATATCTCTGATAAACAGAGATAAACATAGATGCAAATATCCTCAACAAAGTACTAGCAAACCAAATCCAACAATACATTAGAAAAAATAATTCACCATCAAGTGAGATTCATTCCTGGGTTGCAAGGATGGTTCAATACTTGCAAATACATCACATTAATAAAAGAAAGGATAAGAACCATCTGATCATTTCAATAGATACAGAAAAAGTATTTGACAAAGTACATCCATTCATGATAAAAAACCCGACACAAAGTAGGTTTAGAGGTAACATTCCTCAATGTAATAAAGGCCATCTATGAAAAACCCACACCCAATATCATCCTCAATGGGGAAATACTGAGAGCTTTTCCTCTACGGTCAGGAACAAGACAGGAATGTCCACTTTCACCACTGTTATTTAACACAGTACTAGATTTCCTAGCCACAGCAATCAGATAACAAAAAGAAATGAGGAATCCAGATCAGCAAGGAAGAAGTAAAACTTTCACTATTTGCTGATGACATCATACTCCATATAGAAAACCTGAAAAACTCCACCAAAAAACTGCTAGAACTGTGAAATGAATTCAGGAAAGTTGCAGGGTACAAAATCAATATACAGAAATCTGTTGCATTTCTATACACCAATACTGAAGCAACACAAAAAGAAATTAAGGAATCTATCCCACTTAAAATTGCACCAAAAACAATAAGATGCCTAGGACTAAACCTAACCAAAGAGATGAAACACCTGTACTCTGAAAACTATAAAACACCGATGAAAGAAATTAAAGATGACACAATGAAATGAAAAAAAAAATCCCATGCTCACAGATCAGAAGAAAAAATATTGTTAAAAGGGAATTTACTTTAAAAAAAAAATTCTTAAGTAGGATGTCTAGTTCATTTTTAGGTTTCAAAACACTGCTTAGCAGCATATTAAAAGTTTTGATATGTAGTATTTTTCCTGTTCTTTATTTCTTAAAATCTAGTCTCCAAAAGATTTCTTCTTTATTCCATGAATGATTGAGAGGTGTGTGTGTGTGTGTGTGTGTGTGTGTGTGTGTGTGAATTTCAAACCTATGAAGTGTTTTTTGTTATCTCTTTGTCATTTATTTCTGTTACTGTGTTTTGGTCAGAGGAGACAGTCTATACATTCTTTGGTATTTATAAGACTTTCTTTCTGGCCTATAATGTGGTTCATTTTTTAAACCTCTATTATATATATACACTACATTAGAAAAAAATAGATTGTTGGCATGCCTGGGTGGTTCAGTCAGTTAAGTGTCCAACTCTTGTTTCAGCTCAGGTCTTGAGGGCGAGCCCTGCTTCGGGATCCACACTGGGCATGGAGCCTGCTTGAGATTCTCTCTCCTCCCTTTACCTTTCTCCTCCTCCCCCACTCACACACTTTCTCTCTCTCTCTCTCAAAAAAAAAATAATAATAATAATAAAATAGACTGTTTATTCATTCCCCTTTGATGAAAATCTGTCTCTTTTTGTCTCTTCTTCATGATCACAAGATGTGCTATATACTTTTTCTTTGCTGTCAGTCCCCCAAGAACACCCCCACATTCAGAGATTTGCTAAAAGAACTCAAGGGACTTAGCATATCATTGTACTCATGGCTAAAATTTATTAAATGACATAGTGAAGATTCACAGCCAGGTGATGAGGAAAAAAGACACAGGTGGAGTCTGGAGAATTGATAAGTAGGCTTCCTTATGCTCTTTCTCTCCCATGAGGGAGAGAAGGGTCACATAGTACATACTCTTCACCCAGCAACAAAAATGCAGCAACATGTGTTTATGTTTCTACCCAGGAAATTCCACTACACTTAGCATTCAAGAATTTTGTTGGAAGTTGGTCACATATGTACCCAATGCCCATCACATACCAAAACTCCAGACTCCCAGAAGGAAAGCAAGTTGACCATAAAGCATATCATTTGGGTAAGCAGTCTAGGCACAGTGAACTACCTTTAATCACTTAAGGAATGGTGGGAACACTTCCAAAATCCAAGTACCAAAAACTAGTCAAGAGCTATCCTTGCAAGCAGACCTTTCTAAAGATAACAGTTTCAGGCCTACTATGTTAACTCTTCCTATATACCTTCTTATGTACACATGCAAATATTTTTCAGAGTAGGCTGACAAACTATGAAGGGATGGATTATACAATCCAACAGATGTGTACTGAATTCAATTGGACAGTGCCTATGGGAAAATACCATATAAGTTTCAAAGTAATTACTCATAAATGAATTTTTATAGCATAATCCTATTCATGAGTTGAGATTGCCTGTAGTTAATGAACAATATTATATGCTCTAAAAAGAGACTACACGTCTAAATGGTAGTCTTGGTTACCAAAAAAGTTCTAATCTTCATTTAGTATAACAAGAAATTGAGAAATCTTTCAAAAAGGGAGCTCATATTTGTATCAGCTAACACTACAAATTAGCTATTATCTGTCATTTTTGGTGCCCAGGTTAAATTTCTTTCTCTATAAAGGTTAATCTTTGAAATAAAAGTTTTTTTAAGAAATACATTGTTATTTTTAACTTTATTCAGATTTGCAGAAAAACACTACATCGCCACATGCTCATATTTCGGCTGCCTAACTTACAGATGTTAGACGGAATTCCTGTGAATTCAGATGATAGGGCAAAAGCTGAATTTCAATTCTCTGAACTACAAGCAAAGAAAACTTCGGTAATACTTCTATTATTTATACTTTTCCTTTTAAAATAGATCATTATTAACAAATTAAAACCAATTTACTGGGTAAATCTGGGCTATGATGTTCTGGTAGACTATTTTAGTATCTATTTTAGTGATTACTATCAAAAGCATCTTGATCTGGTGAATAGAGCATATACATACATGCAAATTCCAGGGAAGCTCCTTTTTCTAATAATGTAGTTTGATATAAAGAAAATTATTTAAAATCTTGGGGTGCCTGGATGGCTCAGTTGGTTAAGCGCCCAACTCTTGATTTTGGCTCAGGTCATGATCTCACGGTTTGTGACTTTAAGCCCACGTCGGACTTTGTGCTGCCAGCAAGAAGCCTGCTTCAGATCCTCTGTCTCCCTCTCTCTCTGCCCCTCCCTGCTTTCTCTCTCAAAAATAAATAAATATTAAAAATAAAATAAAATCTGTGTACCTCTTGCTCAATATGTGAGATAATGCTAGAAGGTAAGAAACTATAACATATCACTTCTATAAACAGAAACTAACAAACTCTTTCAGTTTAGCAGATAGGAAGGGAAGGAAGGAATTCTGACCTCAACACTCTGGACTATGTAGTTCATCTAACAAGGGAGATGTGTGCTTCTTTCTTGTCGGCCAGAATAATTGTGCCTTTTACCCATGAACGCTAAAAAGGTATCTGACCATGACATGAAAGAGTTTAGAGAGAGAAGCCACAAAGCATACCATTAGGAAATTCTGTCCTTGGCCACCAGGATTCTTCATGACCATCCTCCAAAGACTAAACTTAACCCGGAAAAGCTATAGTTTTTGAACAAAGAAGTAACCTTATTAGAGCTGTGCCTTTGCAAGATTTGAGAAAGAAGAGGCTGGAAGCAGGGAAACCAGTTAAGAGGCTTTTAGAGATTATGAAGACCTAGACTAGGGTGGGGCAGTTAAGAAGGTAAATGAACCTCTAAAGTAAGTGAAAGCCAGAGAGCAAGGACATCAGTCAGTTAACAAATAACACTTTTGAAACTCATATTGAAAAGAAAAGATTACCATAGATGCTTTTACTTAATCAATGGATTACCCAGCACTCTCCATCCCTTCTGTAAAATAAATCGATTCCCAGAGCACACTGGAAGTTTGATACTAGAAGGCTCTTCTCCAGCCCACTTCTGCCTTCAGCAGATTTACATATTTATCAAGAGCTGGCTGTTTTGTCAAAAACGTATATGTCAGTTCTTTTATCTTAAAAAGCCAGATATGCTATAAATGCAAATTCTAAATTACTATTTGTATATTTCTGTGATAACCAAAATAGGGTACTTTGGAAAATCTGGATAAAGATCAATCACACACACACACACACACAAATAGTGTCAAATAGGTTAGGAGGAAAATCTTGTAAAAAATGGGAGAAAATTATAGAAATTCAAACACAATATGTGGGAAAATTATTTTAAAAATTCTTGTGTTCAAATTTTCTCCACATGTCTTTAAATTCTTACTACTTTAAAGAAACCAAAACTGGAAGTTGTAGGCAAAACATTAAGGATAGCTTTATCTAAGAACAATGAGATAAAATACCAATCAAGGGACTCTTACAGAAAAGGCCTTAGCCATCACAAGATTCATGAGCGCATGTACATTTATGTTTTATGACTAAAAAATAGGGGTGCCTGGGTGGCTTAGTCAGTTAAGCATCTGACTCTTGATTTCAGCTCAGGTCATGATCTCATGGTTTGTGAATTCAAACCCTGCATCAGGCTTTGTGCTGATGGTGGAGAGGCTGTTTGGGATTCTATCTCCCTCTCTCTCTGTCCCTCCCCTGCTTGCTCTCTCTCTCTCTCTCTCTCTCTCAAAATAAATAAAATTAACTTAAAAAATTTTTTTAAATAAATCTAAAAAATAAACATGAATTATATATACAATTCTTAGTTATTCCCTGATTTTTTTCATCAACCTTGACATTTTTTGGTTAACCAAGGAGCTTCTATTATAGGTCAAAGTAGTCACAGAGACCTGCAAGACTTAAAGTTGTACAATGTTAATAAATATTATCTACATTAGGCAAAGGAAGTGGTTCATTTGTAGGTTATGTCTATAAAAATTATTCTAAAAATTATGCTTTTTGAAAAAAAAAATCTTAGCTACTAATTTGTATGACTTAACTAAGAAAGAGCACCATCTAATGTGATCTACTGAAATTACTGTCACAGGTCCTAGTCTTTCAAAAGAGAGCAAATAAGCAAATAAAATTTAGGTCAGTGATCTAAGGCTCCTTTCCCCTCTCTATTTTATATTCCTGGAGCAAGTCATTTCTTACTTCCAGAAGTGGAAAACTAAAGGAAACTTGAGTTTCCCACTGCTGCTGTAATAAATTACTCAAATTTAGTGGCTTGAAACAACACAAATTTATTATCTTATAATTCTAGAGGTCAGAAGTCCAAAAACTGGTCTTACAGGGCTAAACACAGGCAGTTAGTCCTATATTTCTTCTGGAGCTCAAGGAGAGAATTTGTTCTTTGCCTTTTCAAACTTCTGGAAGTTATCTGCATTCCTTGGCTCATGGTCCTCTTCCAGCAATAGCATCACTTCCACTTCTGATTCCATCCGTACATCTTCTGTCTCTGACCCTCCTGACTCCCTCCTTCTTATAAGGACTCTTGTGATTGTACTGAGACCACCTAGATAATCAAAGATCATTTCCTCACCTCAAAATCCAATGTAATTATGTCTGCAAAGTCCCTTTTGTCATGTAAGGTAATATATTCACAGGTTTTGGAAATTCAGTGTGGACATCTTTGTTTTTTGGGGGGGCACTATTCTGCCTCCCATACCACATATGTGAGGGCTCCAGGTGAGAGAACTATAAAGACTGTCACATTAAAATTTATAAATTGTATTTTAAGGTAATGTTGGCTAATTTGAAAAATTACATATAAATTCACCAAATTACATATAAAGAAATCACTTAGAGAAACTTTAAAGATCCTAATTTCCATATATATTTTTTATTAGTTTCATGTAGCAGAAAAAATACACAAACTCAAATTTTAGTCGATAAGTATTTTACTAAAGGACTTGCTTCTTGGTTATTCTTTTCTATTTCTCATATAGTGAATTCAGATTTTTCCCATTACTATATATGATATGATAATATGCCTTGAGTGAATCTAGACATGTATTCTTGCCATTTGAATCAGTGCCATATAAAAAAACTTAATTATTTTTCCACTTATTCTATATGTAAGCATTTTATTAAAAATTATTTTTTGATTTGTCTATACATGGTTAACAAAATAAGGGGGATATCCAAAGTCTTTATTTTAGAGAAATCCTTTTTTAGATCTTTAAAATTTTATAATGTTTATTTTTGAGAGAGAGACAGCACACACACACACACACACACACACACACACGTGGGGGAGGGGCAGAGAGAGAAGGAGACAGAATCCAAAGCAGATTCCAGGCTCTGAGCTGTCAGCACAGAGTCAGACACGGGGCTCGAACCCACAAATGGTGAGATTGAGACCTGAGCCAAAGTTGACGCTTAACCGACCGAGCCACCCAGGCACCCATATTTCTTTATTTTTAATTAATCTCTACAGCCAATGTAGGGCCTGAACTCATGACCCCAAGATCAAGAGTCACATGCTCTTCCAACTGAGCCAGCCAAGTGCCCCAGAGAAATCTATTTTAAGATTCAATAACAATGTTTATTTTCATGGCTAGAATAAAATTGAGCCATCATTTCTTTTAGCTATTCAGAAGACACAAAAACAATCCTTTTTCAAGTTTATCACTTCAGTCTAATTCATTTTTCTTTCAGTTACTGCTGTTCTTTCTTTTTTAAGAGCAAGTAAAGATAATTAACTCTAAAGTTGTCCTTTAAACCAAAACATTTTGGTCCTTTTGGTTTCAGAAGAAAATTTGACAACATTCTAGATTAGTGATGGGAAGAAACTCTAAAAAGGAATTAGTTAGGGAATTTGGGACTGAGCATCTTTAGTAAAAAGCCTGATATTTTAGTGCTCATTACAAAGCTGCATTCTTGTTGACACTTATTAAAACAGGGTAATTGGCCATTTTACACTAATGGCAAACACTTATATTTCTAAGTAAGTTGACTCATATATTCAGAATTCATATTTTTAAAAGTATAAACAAAGTCAGTCTTAAGACAGAGCAAGCATAAATTTCTAGGGAAACCAAGAGTCTCCAGCCTAAAATACTTGTCTCCTCTGTTTGCTGATTCCTGAAATTCTTTTAAAAGCCTCTTAATCCTCAACTAACTTAAAATGTAAACACCATTTAGAGAGTTAGCACATTCATTAAGTGATTGTTATAAGATGCTTTTCTTAGTCTCCATTTATTTACTTGTTTTTGAAAAACTAATTAACTGCAAGGCACCTGATGAGGTAATATGAGGATTATAAAGATGTTGAAGATATAACGCTTACTATCTAGAAATTCCTGCTCAGTAAAAAAGAAAAGAGAAGAGAAAAGAAAAGAAAAGAAAAGAAAAGAAAAGAAAAGAAAGAGAAGAGAAGAGAAGAGAAAAGAAGAAAAAGAAAAAAAGAAATGTTACAAAGGAGAAAAAGTTTAATTCTCATTTTCTTAATTCTCCACTTTCCTCATTGAGATCCTATGGAGAGAGGGAGATGCCGTCATACTAGTGATGAGTACAGTACAATCTGAAAAGACAGAACATAAGGTTCTGAGAGAGGTTAAAGGTTCAAAAGACTGTTTCAGTTTCTGCCTCATACCAACTCAGTTTAGGCATATAACTCTTGACCTAAAAATTTTTAAATTATCAAGTGGGGCTTGCAGTAAGGACTAAATCTATTGATCTGAGTTTTGGAAATGAGACATTCTTAACTGGTTTTATTTTATTATGTAGCTCATTCCTGTTACCAACTGTCCAATGGATGGTGGGTCATTTGGCCAAGTGAAAGCTCCTCCCATGAAGATAACAAATGTAATTCTGCCTAGTGGATTCAGCCATTACTTGGGATCTGACTTCACTTTAACTCCTGAAGCTGAAGGTATTTTGACAAAAAGTTTCAGAATGAACGTAAAAGCAAACAAACACTTCATTTGAAACAAAAATCTCACTTTGACTTCTAATACTACTTAAAATTGCATTTTTAAATTTACATTTCCTAAAATTGCATGTTTGTTCAAGTTTCATGTGGCCATTCTGACTTTAGAGTCTATAGTTTTGGGGAGTTTTGTTCAACTACTAATATTTTGTAACTAAACATTTGCTCGTAATGGGAACTTTGTGATACTTGCACAATTATTTTCTGAATTATGTATTTTCAAAGGCTTTGTTTTCATAGCGTATAACTGCTAAAACCAATTCTCTTGTACATCCTGCTAAAAGTAGAAATCAGAGGTTTAAAAATATCTGTGACAACAGATTCTTGGGGTACAAAGAGAAGATTGGATTTTATCCTTGAAACCACAAGTAAAGCATGCAGCTAATACTAGAGAAAAGTTTCAAGAGATACAGCTCGAAAGGAGGGAGTATATTAAAAGGACAGGGCATGGAAATGTATCCTTCTATTACACACATTTTAATTCAGGCTTAGATCAAACCTATTCCCTAATTCCATATCTTCACTGGCTATCTTGTTGGTGAAAGTGGGGATAGCCACTCCTCTCAGGGCTCACCTCTTCCATTCCCTGTAACATTCCACTTTGCTTGGGACCACTGGTGGCAATAAAATTGAACATCATGAATTTATAAAATGATCTAAGAGCCTACCAAGAACAGTATATTGTTCTGTGTGATTATTTCAAGAAGAAACTCAGTTAAAAGAAACCCCAAATCATTTACTTTGTTAAGATGTTATTTTTTTAACTTATTTTTCATACTTCTACATACTAAATGGCTTTAAGATTTTAGTCACGGTGAGAATTTTTATGCTTCTGTCTGATAGATATAACTATTAGTAAAATAGGACATACTAAATTTTTAGCCTCCTTAACAGTACAATGTCCTCTTCGGGAATGGCATCAATATCTTTTTTTTTTTTTCCTGGCACTAGTTCATTCCTGAATTCATCTCCATAACATCCTCAGATCTGTCTTCAAAACTTGTATGTGACTATATTTGAGGTTTTTCTTGAAAAGTCTTATAATTTCTCTCCTATCTTCTGACTATGTTGCCCCGATTTTTATTTTGAAAAATTATGGTCACTTTGTCTGTACATTTATTACAGCACACAGCTCTAGATATTTATATTTTTAAAAATTACCTAGAAATAATCAAATAGATTCACTAACTCAGACATTTAAGCAGCATTGAGTGCTAGAAATATATTCCAATTCCATAATTTTATTTAAAATTTTAAATTCATGTTATGAAATATGTACAGGATACATTCAGCTCAAGGGCAGCCAAGCTTTATTACTTAATTCATTTCATTACTTACTGCTTCTCATTCTTTCACAATTCCTAATTTCAGACAAAAAAAACAAGAATGCAGGGACTCTGACAAATAATCCTCGGAGCATCCATGCAGAAATAGCTTTTCGGCAACTCAGAGGAATAGATCCCTCTCCGCCTCTTTTATCACATCAGAATATGACATCTCCAACTACACAAATGTACCAGAGCAACCCAGATGAGGGAAGGTAAAACTATTCTGTGTTTTAACATCATTTCTCATCATTAAAAAAAAAAACTCCCCAAATTTGCTAGTCATGTATAAAAATAGAAAACATTATTGGATACTATTATTTATTTACTGAGAGCAGGGAGAAGCTGTCAGATAGCATAAGGCTTCTCCCACATTCACAAAACCTTTCCCAAAGTCCAGTATATTTACTTCATAATTCAAAAAGACTTAGAAATGGCTATCAAGGTAGAATAGTGCTCACCTGATGCTTACATGAGGGAACACTGAAATAAACACTTGTAATTATATTCTCTCTGAAGTCACTTCTCACTAAATGTGCAACATGATTCACTTACATTTTGAACAACAAGATAAATTCAACTCTGAAATCACGAAACACCAAGAATTTTGTTGATTCTTCAAACCTCTTCCTGTAGTTCCGATTTGCCTCTCCTCCAGTCTGGACCCTCTCCCTGGAGGCCAGCTCAGTGCCTAAGAACCTGCTAATTCTCATTAAGAATCCACTCTGTTCAACACCTGTCTGCCTAGATTTCCAGTTATTACCTGTCCCCCAGCTTCTTTGGAGCCAAGCTCCAATTCATCTATTAGTGACCTACTCAACAGCAGATCTAGTGTAGGCCTGGCTCTTGATGTACTGACTTCCTTCCTATTATCAGTCCTCAGGATAACCTGATTTTTAAATGTCCAAAAATAGGATCATTTTCTCTACTGCACTGTCTTTTTGGAATTGAACACATATAAATTACAGAAATTATTTACTGCAGAATGACCTTAAAGTAGCTGATCCATTAGGAAAATAAGTCATATTATTTGACTTATAAATATCTTATTTCTGACAGAATTCCTGGCAGCCACTTTCCAAGATCAAATCGAATGTAACTGCCTAAAGAGAAATGAATATACACTAAGAAACCTATTTCTGTTTAGTAGTTGTACCAAAATTAGCAGACAGTGTTGGTGGAAATATAATATATAAGATAATCATGTTACTTATTTTACTGAAGCACTTCAGTTCCATATGATGATAATTTCTGTCACCCTGGTTGAATTTTACTTTAATATCACCTCTCTTAAACTTTATGATTATCTTAATTTTTCATTTGAATTTCTATATTAAAAAAATCATGAACCATTATATCCTACAATTTGAAAAGATAGAAGTAGCGTAAAACAAAGTCCAGAGAATCAAATATTTAGTGCTGATATTGGAAGCATTTAGTTACAAACTCTTATTGTGGTCTGTCATATGAAGACACTAAGAAAAGGTAATTCTAGTAAATATGCATATTTTATTTGCTGAATATCTGTTCGTTTGAAGTTAACAAAAACTAAAGTATACATTTCTTACCAAACACAGCTATTACTAAAGCAAGTTGAGCTTTGCTCATTGAATTACAAACTAGTTTTTTAGGACTAAAATTGGGGAAAAGTACACTTAAGCCAGATCTGTCCTAAGAATTGTTTAGACATGCAAATTATGGGCATCAGTAGTACTTCCTGAAGGTGGCTAATTGCAGGTGCAACCAGGCATTCGTGCTCTAAGAATAAAAAAGAACTATTTCAAATACAAAATGTGTTAATTGTACCCATAGTGTACAAGCAGTTTGAGGCTAAAAAGAACATATGTTCAAACTGAGTGGACACTTTTAAATTTGAGATCCTTAATAATTTATTTCACTGGAAATAATTTATCTAAAATTTTACACTGCATAGTACTAGGGCACATCACAAATAAATCAAATATGGTTTTGAATTTGATTGTTTTATTAGATACAGCTCTTTAAATTAATGACTAAATTGCCAATCATATTTTGATATAAATGGGCTCTACAATTCATGAATTATTCTACTAAAATTTTCCAAGTATTGGTTCAACACTGCATGTAGTTTTCATACTATTTTAGATGTTCCTTACATGAAAATAAATTTTTACTAAAATATTTGTATTTTTTAATCTACCTGGAAATAGGCTTAAAGATATTTTGGAAACTAATTCCAATGTGTTTGCAACAATATTGTATCTTTTCTTCTTCAAATGCTATATATGCTTATGATTTAATCATGTAATGCTTAAAATTTCAAACCCAATACAGATTGATTTTATACTTTTTAATGTGTGGTTTTTAAACAACTGTTACTCTTAGCTGAAAATAAGATCCTTTGTTTAAAAAACAACTCTGCAGTTCTTATGATGTCCAGAAGATGTCTTTCTTGCCCTTTAGTTTTAACAACTGCTTCCCTTACAGTGTTTGGATGAGTGTCTGCTCTTCATTCTTTGTTACTAACTTGGCATCGCCAGCTTTTTTTCTTTGATGACAATGTATAAATGAAATACTGAATATGTGTTACTTTTATAATGAAAATTGCCTTTTCAAATAATAAATCTGGTGGGAAAAATAAGTGCAACTGGCTTTCATTAGACAAAAAGAATTTACAAGAATTAGAAAAGTATAAAGCAGGAAAACATAACTCATTATTCAGCATCCACTTAACATTTAGCATATTTTCTCCAACCATTTTTCCTATCCATTTGGAATATACTTGAGATGATCATTTGATTTTTATGTACTACACATTGTTAAATCTTGAGATATCATTTCTATTATAAAATTTTAATTACATCTGAATTTCCTGAAAGAAGTAAATGAATTTATAATACATAATTTGATATAACATTAAAAAATATTAACATGTATTTAGGCATTATTAGGCGACATACAGAAAATAGACACAGATCCAACCTTTAGAACATTTTAACTTAAAACGTGATAGGGGCGCCTGGGTGGCTCAGTCGGTTAAGTGTCCATCTTCAGCTCAGGTCATGATCTCACAGTTCATAGGTTTAACCCCATGTTGGGCTCTGTGCTGATAGCTCAGAGCCTGGGGCCTGCTTCAGATTCTGTGTCTCCCTCTCTCTGTCTCCCTCTCCCTCCCCCCACTCACGCGCGCGCACTCTCTCTCTCTCTCTCAATAAATAAAAACATTTTAAAAATGGGAAAATGTGATAAATTATTTCATATAAAAGCAATGAGGAAGATCATTACTAAGGTAATTTGCACAGTTCTGAATTTTTTTCTGCCATGATGGCAGATGACACTGACATGATATACAACATAATCCCCTGAAAATGCCTAGATAGGTTAAACTGTTGGTTATGTACAGTTCATAAAATAATAGCTATAACTGCATCCCTTTCCTGTTCAACAAAACAAAAAAATGTAATTGAACATGAGAGATGTTTTTGTAGGAATGACTTTATTTTTTTAATGTTTTTTAATTTTTTTTTTTATTATTTATTTTTGAGAGAGACAGAGCGGGAGTGGGAGAAGGGCAGAGAGAGAGAGGGAGACAAAGAATCAGATACAGGCTCCAGGCTCTGAGCTGCCAGCACAGAGCCTGATGCGGAGCTTGAACCCACGGACCACAAGATCATGACCTGAGCTGAGATGATGCCCAACTGATTGAACCACCCAGGCACTCCTAGGAGTGACTTTAAATCTGCCCTAAATTATTTAAGTAAGTAATTCACAAACTGAGCAATTTTAAGTTATAGTTACAAATTATTTGTAACATACCTCACAACTCATTACAACAAAACAGGCAAATAGTGCTTTAAATTTACAAACTACTAGCCCATATTTTACATAGTTTATCCTAATACCACTCTATGAAGTAGATAAGACATTTATTGTCTCCATTTATAAAGAAACTGGCTCAAGGAAAAGAGTAGATATCATACCAAATCCTAGGGTTTTTTTCCACTCCAAATTCATTACTTTTTCAATTACTACAAGTGAACTGACATTTAATTATTACTAATATGTAATCAGCAGTAGTAGAGCCCTAATGTATGTAAAAGCTATAAACTATTCATCCTCTTCCAGTATATTTAGCTTAAGGAAAATGCATAATTTCCACAGTAAAATTAGTTCTTTGCCCCCAGCAAATGTCCTGACAGATTTATTTTGCATGCAGTCATATGCATGAATATAGACTTGTTTTAAATTAAAAAATATTTCCACAAACAACCTTGAAAACTAAAGTTAGGGCACTTTATAGGTTAGGAGCCTGTAACGCTGAACTGAATATAGATGATGTCAAAGTGATCTTCTGATTTCTGTATATGAAGATTGACCATAATAAAGTAATTATCCAATAAGAACTTTATTATTTACTTCTTTTTGTATTGTTCTAGACTTCTCTGTTGACACAAAATTAACTATGGTCATGCACATATTTTTGCCTAGAATATTTAGTATGCACTGTGTGTATGTTTGCAGGCACTCATGACCAGTTTTAAAATAATTCTTGCATTTAAGTAACATGCCATTTCACTCTTTATTCATAATATTTCATACATTATAAAAACTGTTTAATGTTTTTAAACATTAGATCTTACTGTTTGTTAGTCATGCTATGGGCTCTTAGCTTCAATTAAATGTTACCTACATAAAAAGAAGTAAATTATTTACAGTTCTATAAGAGTAGAAGCAAGCACTTACGGCCAAGTTCTGTTGGTTATTCAATGAATCTGATCAAATCAGTTCTTTTTATGAGAAAGAAACTGGCTGGGTTTTTTTTTTATTCCTCTTACTATAATACTTAGAGCTTCTGGATGACCTCCAAGTGCTTAACTACTCTTCTTATTCATCTCTCTGCATTTACCTTCACAAATAAAATATTTTTAAAGACTTTTTAAAAGTAATCTCTACACCCAACGTGGGGCTCTAACTTACAACCCCTAGATCAAGAGTCACATACTCTACCCACTGATCCAGCCGGGCACCTCAGTTGAAATATTTTTAAAGAAAAAAGTATAAAAATTGCAATTTTAGCTCACAGCTGCCTTTTATTAGAACTAGGTCAGCAAGAAGCACACAGTTATTTTATTAGTAATATTTTATTTCTGGAAGTTTTTATCTTATAAGAATATGAATTATAATATTCTTTATTATTCTTTGTCTTTAATTTGTGAATAAAAATACTTTGTAAACTACTGAAAAGACATTTCTCAGACCAAATCTGTGCATTTTTTATCTTTAAATTTTGTTTTGGTGATGATTTTTCCTTATAATTAAGATAAAATGAATGATTTTATAGCCAAAACATGAAATGCTGTAACCTCAAAATAGAATAGTATATTCTAAGGAACTCAGACGTAGCTTTGAAAGTGGTAATTATCTGAAACCACATTATTTATCACTTATGTTTCATGTATTAGACCATACCTTAACTATATAGTCTCTTAAGTAAATCAAAGGCCAACTCATCAATATCATCATTTTCCATATAAAATACATGTGATTCTGAAATGCTAAGTTTAAAATTAGAATAGATATTTCCTTATATTGTATCATTTAAAATAAGAGTGTTCCCATAGGCTCTGAATAAAATTCTGTTAATTAACTTACAAATGTTTAAATATATTTAATACCAGCAGAGTTACATTTTTAAACATTACAAAGAGAAAAAAAGGTTAGTGATGATCTTCCTATTTTTGTAAACCATTTATGGTTACATCTATTTTTAAGTAACAGTATCTATATTTTAAATAGAAAAAAAATAAGATCATATGGTTTAAAAACTGTAGATTTTAATCAGGGATCTGCATGTTTTACAACTTGCTTATTTTAAAACATTTTTTCTAGAAAATGTTTTAGATAACTTTAACAGTTTGGCTGTACTATTTGATCCATCTTTAATTATAACATAATGCCCCCTCTTTCCTCAAAATGTTCTGCCAGTATGTTTCTCAAAGAACAACCAAAAGAGACTAATCTATAAAAAAATATATCAATAACATTTTTAAGTTTCCAATTATTTCTTATTTCTTCCCATCAATTTGGCTGAGAACAGGTATTTACAAACACTGGTAGCCTACTTTCTTATGGTCTTTCTTTTTTTTTAATTTTTTTTTTTTATGAAGTGCTTTAAAAGAGTTCAATCAACCTTAATGGTGCATTTTTAGTTAAGGAAACAGAATGCGGAGAAGTCAATTTGAGCTCCCAGACGAACAAGTGTCTTGAGAAAGAATAGGCATAAATGGGTTTAGAAAACAGGGAGAGTAGGAGTAAAATGCAGTGAGCAGAGCACTCAGGGAAGCCAGATACAATGGAAAGAGTAAAATACTGCAGAGCTTTTTAAGCTACATACAATTGGAACAATGGACTTGATCCAGCCATCTATGTTAAACTGTTAAAAGGTGAAAAGCAAGCTGGAATTCTATAAAGAGTGTTGAGGAACAGTAGATTGAAGAGCTTTAAATCTAAAGAGAATGAATGCAGTCATTCAATAGGATGGAAATGAAGTCAAAATTGGCATATTTCCCTGGTTAATTTACCTTGCGAAGGACTCTGTTCAGTTTTAGGCATTAAGCCATTATTTGCAATGAAATAGTCTTTAAATTGCCACCTTTGGAGTTTTTAAGCAACACAGTGTACATCTATAAATTTCACATGGACATACCACATATTCATACACATATACATGAAAGTAAAAATACAACATATAGATCTCACATAATTGTAACAATTTAATACTATAGTTTACAGCCCACAGCACACTAAGTATGTCAAACTTCCCATTCTCCAAGAACAAAAAAGACTAACTTAGTAACAAAGATGCAAGTGTGCAAGTACAAAAACTTGAAAAAGAAAACTAATCTAGAATAACACATGTAACTCATAGACAAGAATGCTGTGAAATGATTGAATGGCTACATTATTTTTTATTAGCTAGCAGTCAATCAGAAGAGGTTTTATTTTTACATTTTTGGAAAACTTTTACTGAATATGTTGATATACTTTCCTGATTTAGTAATTAGAATAAATGAAATTTTATCTTCAATGATTTATGCTGACTGGGCGACGGTTGTGCATGATTTACAATTTCAGAAAAACGTAGCTGAAGGAAGTGTGTGGCATGTATCTTGTACAGAGGATATTACCTTGAAAGTTGCTTATAGCCAAGGTCTGATGTTATATTATTATTATGTTTTTTTTTCAACGTTTTTTTTTTTTTTTTTTAATTTATTTTTGGGACAGAGAGAGACAGAGCATGAACGGGGGAGGGGCAGAGAGAGAGGGAGACACAGAATCGGAAACAGGCTCCAGGCTCCGAGCCATTAGCCCAGAGCCTGACGCGGGGCTCGAACTCACGGACCGCGAGATCGTCGCGGGGCTCGAACTCACGGACCGCGAGATCGTGACCTGGCTGAAGTCGGACGCTTAACCGACTGCGCCACCCAGGCGCCCCTATTATTATTATGTTTAATGAAGGTAGGAGTACATCTGTGGAAACAGATCTAAAACATCTATAAATAGAAACTAAGTAAGACTAAAGTCCAAACATGAGCAGGTTGGACTATTAACTCTCAAAAAGAATAATTATGAGAATGTTAAGTTATAAAATCATCATCCTTTTTTGTTACTACATACTTTAAATACTTATTTATTCTCTTTAGACTTAAGCATTAACTGACCAATACTGACATTATCAAAGATTTAAAGGGTAGCTACAACAGACTTCAACAATGAAGAGTTCCTAGTATCATGGAACTGTTTCAAGTTTTTAAACACTGATACTATTCCTTTGATATTTATCACTTATTCATTTGCATGTGTGATCAAGCTTACCACAGCTAAATGGCCTATATATTAAAGAGGTAAACACGTGAATAATGTTATAGCAAAGAATAGAGGATACACAAGTAACAAAAAGAGTAATATAAATCAAAGAGCTGTCCTCCCACATAATAGATCACTTCTATTTCATGACATTATACCCTTATTGTTCTTTTGCACTTATAAAAGATGTATACCTCACCATCTGGGAGGCCAAAACCTCAATTATAGACAGTTATAAAATCTTCAATTGAACATATCAGTATAACAAAGAAAGCAATATCAGAACCAATCCCAAGATCTATGAAATTATTTCCTCTAGGAATTACAAACTTAGAAGACTTCAGGGACCTGCCAAATATGAAGGAGACCAGATATAAGAAAAATTCACAGCCAGAAATATAATCAACTGCACTTTCACTGAAATAAAATGTGCTAGTTTCTGTTTGCCCTCCCATATCTACTTTGCACCTTTTTCCTGATTTGTGACTCTAGAGAATGACTCATGGACAACATCAACCAGGGTTCTTGTTCTATCTGGCAGTTGGGTTAGCCAATGGAAGACACTGCAGTATATCAAAGAGAGTAAGAATGAATAAAATTTAGGCTTTAGTAGTAACTGTATTCCTTTACAAGGGCCCCAGCTCCTCTTGCGCTCTCCTAAAACTTTCTGGATTCTCACAAACTCCCACCTCTTACACTTCAGGCCTGAGGCTGTTGCAGATTTGTAATGTATCACCAATGCTGGTCTTTTATGATTACTCATCTGGTTTGAAACTGACACCTGACACCTTTTTCTTCCACAGAAAGATGTGTTTTTTGTTGTTGTTTTTTATTTTAGAGAGAGAGATTGCATGTGTATGAGCCAGGGAGAGAGAGAGAGAGAGAGAGAATCCCAAGGAGGGGATTCAGCACACTCAGCACAGAGCCCAATGCAGGGCTTGATCCCATGACCCTGGGAACATGATCCTGAGCCAAAATCAAGAGTCGGATGCTCAACCGACTGAATCACCCAGGCGCCCCTACAGCAAGATGTTAATGTAAGGCTGGAGTTGTGATGTGCAGCATGAAATATAGACTTGAATTCTAGGAACTACATTTTTTAATTAGTATTGTGGCAAAAAAAAAAAATGTGTTCACAAACATAGGAACTAATTATGGATAAAATCTTTGCAGTTTTTACATACTACTCCTGCAATGTCTATAAAATTCTGGTATTTCAATGAAACTTTACTTTTCAATTCACTAAATTCCATTTATAACAATTCATTCTCATTATCAAAATTGGGAAAACTGCACAATTATTTCATGTTCATAAAGTTTGAAATCATGTAAACATTGCAATCTAGTCTTTAACTCCCCATTGTTAGAAGTGTCATGCTGGCCACCACTTGCTTTTCTGGAAATAAATTTTAGCCTAAGTAAGGGGGTTAGATTACTTCTTATCAAACTTGCAAAGATAAAATTTCTCTAGGATTGAGTAAAGTAAACAATATGTCTGAGTAACTACTAGGGAATGTTTTTCCAGAGAAATTTTCAGAGCATTTAGATGTAGTATCGGCCCAAAAGGCTGTCCTTAAAGCAATCTTCACTAGTGATCTGAGCCAAGAATTTTGTGGATGATTTGCACAAATCAATTTTCCTGGTTGAAAAAACTCTCTACAAAACCGTGGTTGACTAAGCACCAAACATATTGTGCAGCACAACAACCTATGGTATTGTGGATCTGGTTCATTAAGTTCTCAGTTCTATTCCACCCCCACCTGTACTGTAGAGTTTCCCCCTCGATTGTAGGTAATTTTCTATTTGGGGCTGAAAGCCTAAAGAATTATTTTTCTTTATTATTAAATCTTACTAACTATTGCTCTATGCTATGCTCAGAATTTTTCTCTTTCTTTTATTGGCGGCCAGTGTTTGAAGCTAATGGCCCTTCTCTGTAGTTGCTGATGGTGATTTTTTTTTTTATTATTCCTGTTGTTGTAGTTGTTGATTATTATGTTAGAAATTGGGGGACAGTGATTCATTTGCCTATCTTAATCTAGAAGTTCCTACCTGAAGATTTTCATGTCTTTCCCAAACACAAAAATAATTTATGTGCTACTTTACTGTCCAAAACACTGAGTAAAGTTCTATTAATCTAAAGGGAACGTAGTGTATTAAAGATTGTTTTTTATCAAAGCTAGTAGCAATAAAATGAGTTTGATTAGTAAATTCAAGAAGTATATACATAGAAACTTTTGAGGAAAGTTAGACAAAATAGGAGATCCAAGAGAAGTAAAGAGTGTTTTGCATTTTTTCAACCCAAGGAGTAAGAAAATTAAGGATACTACCTGCCAAGGACTATGGTTTTGGTAAAGATTAACCTCATGACTACTCTTAGTTGTCCTGGCAATGGGAACCTCACCAATGAAAGTGGTATTATAATGAAAACAAAAACAAAACACCAAACTCATGCACATGAAGTGCATGACAATCACAGGCAAAGTAACTCACGGTCTGGCTAGCTCTACCTTGGGAAGACGTCTAGGGATGTTGTTTGAGAGTGGTTTGTACTCTTTTTAATCAGTTAAGGTAATTAAGTGCTATGTATCCATACTAACTTACCCGTTATATTTATGGCACTCACAACCTGGAAGGGTTTTTGCATGGAGAAAATGTAGTTGCTTATTATCTTCCTGTCAAGTGTAAGATGGCTGGGGATTGAAGGAATTGTAGCTCCTTGTTTACATAGCTTTCCCCATCCTTTGCTGTGGGCCCAGGTTTACTCTGCACAAAGAGAAAAGTGGGATTAGAAGTAAGAGTCAACACAGAAGTTCCTTGCTCCCATCAAGAATCATACTGACCCCACAAATAGAGATAACTGGATTGTACATCTATGCTCTTCTCAGCAGCAGTAGAAAATGCCACAAATAATTTAACATTTGCACACAATTTTTCCTGTGACTTTTGCAAACATCTCAGCCATATCTTTAACTTACTGATGAAAAGAATTTCTAATCAGGTTCACCTTCACAAAATCTTTGTTTCTACTCAGAGTACATAATTGTCTCCTGCACTCAATAAACTGTGGTATAAGAAGAAATATATTCGATCTTTCTCCCTGGTTTCTGACACAACACTCCAAAAACTCTTGGAATTTCCTGAGTGATATGAGTATCTTTTGTCATTCGTAAGGAACCCCTTTAGAGCACATCCGAGTTTATGCTAATGAGGTGACCCAGGGTGGGGCTCCTAGAAAGCATCTGGATGGAACTGATCATCAGAAAAACCAAGTGATTAGAGGGTTGGGACTTTCAACCCCACTTACAACCTCTGGGAAGGCGAAGCAGGGTGAAAGCTGGAGAGTAGAGATCTAGAACAACTCTTCAGTGAGGGCTTGATGAGCTTTGAGGTTGTTAAACCCACATGGCAGGATGGTTGGCACACCCAGTTCCACAGGGACAGAAGATCCTATACTAGGGACACTTTTGGACCTTGCTCTGTGTACCTCTTCTTCGTCTCTATCTTCATAATATCTTTTATAAGAAGCTGGTAAACGCAAGTAAATGTTTCTCTGAGTTCTGTGAGCTACCTGAGCAAATTAGTCAAATCTGAGGAGTGGGCTGTGGGAACCTCCAATTTATAGCCAAAGAGTCAAAAGCACAGGTACCAACCTGAACTTCAGGCTTGTGAGATTGAGCTCTCAACCTGTGGGATCTGAAGCTATCTCCAGAAAGACAGTGTCAAAACTGAGTTAAATTTGTGAAACACCTAGTTGGTTGACTGAGAATTGGGAGAATTGCTTGGGGGTGTGGAAAAAACACACTGGAACATGTAAAGAATACTAGATAAATCATCTCTAGATAAAACTAACAGATGTCAGTATAAGCAGTGTATAAGCAGCATATTAGAATGGCCTCTAAGAATTGCCCCACAAGATACTTTTTAACCACAAATAGAACAATTGTAACTTTGCAGTAGAAAAACCTGGTAAACACCACTTTAAGTGATCAAATTTAATGTCACCAATAAAATATATCAATACCCTGATGTAATGCACTGATAAGAGCACATCAGTTCTGTGATAATCTCACCAAAAATACATAATCTGATCATGAAAAAATACCAGAAAAACTGAAACTAAGGGACATTCTACATGTAACAGGCCAATGACTTTTTAAAAAGGTCAGGGCATTGAGGGGCACCTGGGTGGCTTAGTGGGTTAAGCATCCAATTCTCAATTTCAGCTCAGGTCATGATCTCACGGTTCATGGGTTCAAGCCCCACTTCTGGCTCCAAGCTGACAATGCAGAACCTGCCTGGAATTCTCTCTCTCCCTCTCTCTCTCCCCCTCCCCTTCTCATGCTCTCTGTCTCTCTCAAAATAAATAAACTTAAAAAAAAATACAAATAAAAAGGTCAAGGGCATTGAATAATGAAAACTGAGAAATTGCCGTAGATTGGAGAAAACTAAGGAGACATGACAACTAAGTGTAATATGGGGATTCTGAATTGGATCTTGGACCAGGAAAAGTACATGAGTGGGAAAACTAGTGAAATCTGATAACGTCTGTAGATTAGTTAACAGTAATCACCAATGTGAACAGCTCACACAATCAACAGGAAGGCTAGAAATCCAGGCTCACAGAATGAGCTCCATGGAGAGCTGAGTGGTTAAAATCACAGGTGTTGTCATGACATTGGAATAAATTAGGGTACCAATGCCCTGCTGCTACCTCAGTGTTACTGGGCCTTGGATGTTCCTGCTGCCATTAGAATGGATTCTAACTCTTCCTACTGCTTCACTGCCCATGATTACATTGAAAGCCCCAAGAAGATGGCCAAACGTACACTGCCTGCCAAAACCTTAATTAGGAGAGTTTAAAATAAGCATTGGTATTTTTCACCTTTCCGTGAGAGTTGTGGCCTGCCCACTGATGCTTCCACAGTGGCAAACAAAAGAAAAGGATTCGAATGTTGGGCAGCTCAGTTGGTTAAGCTTCTGGCACTTGGTCGTGAGACTGAGCCCTGTGTTTAGGCTTTGGCTGGCTATGGAGACTGTTTAAGATTCTTTCTCTCTCACTCTCTTTTTTTCTCTCTCTCTCTTTCCCTTTGCCCCTCCTCCACTCTCACTCTCGCTTTCTCAAAAATAAAACAGAGTGGGCAGCTGAAAGATGACAAATATGCAGTACATGAAATGATTTAAACTATTTTATGTTTTTGTATTGTATTTTATTTATTTTGAGGAAGAGACAGCATGAGTAGGAGAGGGGCAGAGAGAGAGGGAGGGAGAGAGAATCCCAAGCAGGCTCCACACTCAGCTGGGAGCCCAAAGCAGTGATCTCACAACCATGAGATCATGACTTGAGCCACAATCAAGAGCCAGATGCTTAACCCAAGCCACCCAGGCACCCCTAAACTATTTTAATGGAGTTGAACAGAAATATTGATGTTTATCTAGAAGTTTTTAAAAAGTGGCTTCACTAGAAGGTGGGTAAACTATGGGAGTTTGTTATTTTGTAAGGTAGGTAATTTCCTACCTTCTTTCTTCAGATTCCTTTGGGAAACTCTTCCTCAACTCTATGTTAGTGTGGGGGCTGCCAATGACAGGGGTAGGCACACAGGACCTGAAGTTGAGACATGGACATTGGCAGAGTGATTTCTTTCTTCAACTGCAATTCTTTTTTTTTTTTTTTATGAAATTTATTGTCAAATTAGTTTCCATACAGCACCCAGTGCTCATCCCAACAGGTGCCCTCAATACCCATCACCCACCCACCCCTCCCTCCCACCCCCCATAAACCCTCAGTTTGTTCTTCTTAACTGGAAGGATGTGTGAGTATGAAGCCTCTGAAAGCATTTGCCTTCTGCCCCTAGGAAAGACTCTCTTTGAAGAATAAAGCAATGCAAACCAAGAGTGGAGAAAGTCCTAATAGTGGTCTTTGAGCCTCTGGGTGCTTTTTTTTTTTTTAATGCAGTCTTAAGATCTACTCTTGAACTTCTCAGTTATGTGAGCTAATACATCTTTTGGGGAGTTCAAGTTCTGTCATTTGCAACCCAAAGTATTCTGACATAGTGTAATGCATAAGATCTAGAAGAAATATACTTTCTGTTTTGAGTTCTAACAAAGAGTAATGAAGAAATACAGTATCCCCACTTCCCACAGCAGGAGTAGGAAGGATATTGGGTCATCAATTCATAAAACAGATTAGTTTTAAAAGTAAAGAAAATGCAACTCCTCTTAGAATCAAAGGAACTATGGCCTGGGGAAAGAAAAGCTGTTAATTGCTTGAGAAAGTCAAAAGCAGGAGTAAAATTCCTAGATTAAAGTCATACCATCAAATCCATGTTTGATACGAGAATTTCTTAATAGGAAAGAAGTAAGAGGGGTGCCTGGGTGGCTCAGTTGGTTAAGTGTCTGACTTCGGCTCAGGTCATGATCTCACGGTTCGTGAGTTTGAGCCCCATGTCAGGCTCTGTGCTGACAGCTCAGAGCCTGGAGCCTGCTTCGGATTCTGTGTTTCCCTCTCTCTCTGCACCACCCTCACTTGTGCTCTGTCTCTGTCTCTGTCTCTCAAAATTGAATAAACATTTTTTAATAATTTTAAAAAATAGGAAATAAATGTTTCATAAGGTTAATTCTCTTAATAAGGTTAATTATTTTAAAAATTAGAATCTGGCCTGCATCAGGTGGTATAAAGCTTAAATAATGTCATAATAAAAGTCAAAGGATCCATTGTCAGATTTATCATTATATATCTATAAAATCCTAACTTCTCTGGAAACTCTGGTTTCTCACCTCTAACACAGCATCTCTAAAACTGTGATTGAACATTAAGAGTTCATTTCAGTCTGACAGTTACATTTTTTTGCTACTGCCAACATACATGAGCTTAGAAAAGCATGAAAAGTAGAATAAATTTCAAATCATACATTCAAGCATAATGCCATATAATTTGAGGATACCCATCTTAAAATTCTTTTTCCAATTGCCTTATGTATTTCATTTTTTCACTGTAGTGTACTTTTAAATCTATTCACTAACTCTTCTTTCAACTTTTGATGTATATCTAGTAATCAATCCATAGCTGCAACCACTTAAAATTTTTTTATTATGTAATAAAATATACAGAACATAAAATTTACCATCTTAATCTTTTATTTTTTTGAATTGTGAAATACACATAAAATTTACCATATGAACCATTTTTAATTGTACAGGATCAATGGCATTAAAAATATTCACAGTATTGTGTAACTATCACCACTATCTATCTCCAGATTTTCACCTTCCAAAACTGATACTCTGTACCCATTAAACAATAACTTCCCCATTCCTCCTTTTCTAAGGCAACAGCCTGGCAACAGCCACTTTACTTTCTGTCTCTATAATTACTCTCCTATAGATAGAACCATACAGTATTTGTCTTTTTGTGACTGGTTTATTTCACTTCGCATTATGTCTTCAAAGTCCACCCATGTTGTAGCATGTATCAGAATTTCCTCCCAAGGCTCAGTAATATTCCATTGTATGTACATACCACATTTTGCTTATCCATTCATCCATCAATGGACACTTGGTTTGCTGCCACCTTTAATGGAATAATGCTGCTATTGTAAATAATGCTGCTATGAAAATCAGTGTACAAATATCTCTTCCATCCCTGCTTTCACATCATGGGGAATATACCCAGAAGTAGAATTTCTGGATTTTATGGTAATTCTATGTTTAATTTTTTTGAGTAACCGCCACACCATTTTTCACAACAGCTGCACCATTTTATATTCCTACAAATAATGCACAAGGGTTCCAATTGAGAACTACTTCTATACATTGAAATGTTTTATTATTTTTAAATGTTTCAAAAACATTGAAACGATCATCTAACCATGCTAATACAGCTATCATTTTCTAAAATCTAAGTCTTCTCATTTGTATATCTCACAGAACTGTAATACTTTATACAATTTTTTATTTTTTCTGCATTCTACATCTTGAGCATTTTCCATATTACAAAGCCCAAAAATATCATTTTAATGCCTGTATTATATTCAACCAAAGGGAAATACTATTTTTCTCTTAATCATTAGACATTTGAACATTTAAGTTGCTTCCAATTTTATGTCATTAAAAGTATGCAATAAACAACATATGTTCATAAGTCCTTTTACTTCTGAGGAATACTTTCTGTAGGAAGGTATTAATCAGTTAAAAAGTTTACATGTTTTTATAGAGTTGTGACAAATATTACTACATTTATTTCCAAAGGGGTCATAACGGTTTCTATTACCCTAGCAATCTCACCAAAATGACCCTTGACAGGAGGTAGTTATCTTTCCATGCATCTCTAATTCTCTAACAAGCTATCACCTAGTAAACACACAATACGTGTTTACCAATTGAACTCATGAATGAATAAATAAGAATGGCATTTAACTGAATCTTCACCATTACCTAATCTTATTTGGTTGCTAATTTATGACAGACAGTGCATTTTAGATGGGGTTAAACTATTTTAAAGCAATGAAAAATTTGGCTTGCAAATCAGAAGGTTCATAAAAAATGAATCATGCCAGCATAAAGGTCTTTCTTGGTATTTAAACATGTTCCTATCCATTGCCAAGTGTAATGTAATTTCACTCAATTATAATCTTTCATTCTAAACATAAAATAGTATTGTGGGATCACTTTCCTAACTTGCCATCTTTTGTAGTATTGGGTAGATTAAACCTTTACTTAGCATTTATGGATCAGCAAACAAAATAGTATCAGCCATCCTCAACTCCAAACCAAAATGTAATTGACTCTAAGTTTTATCTTATTTTGTTCATTTTTCTTGTGAATTTCTATCCATTAAACCATGGGTTCTTTGACATTAAATAATGTTTCCTTTCCATCTTTGTATAAAATTTTGCACAGTAGGAATCAATATTTTTTGTATATAAATATATATATATTATGCTATACATTTATTTTGTTTAATCTAATTGAGGATTTTAAAGAACATGGTAAACGTAAATTATATATGCATTAAAATACACATTAAAAGGACATCCTCTTCATGTTAAAGTACTAGAATAAAATTATCAGATAAAAAGGAAGACAAAGTATCCTGATATTCAGTGTAGTATTCAATTCTTCACAGGTTGTAAATTATAATGGGAATGTTACAAAACTGTCAAATTCTTCCCAAAGCAATCTTCAAGTTAATCAACATAGACAATCACTCTTTTCATTTCTATGGCAATAGGAAAATTTTAAGCAATATCTTTTGATTGGAGTTGTCTTGAAAATTGCTTCGTGTTGGAGGCCTTATTTTAAAATGCAACAAGCCTGAAATATTAAATGTAATTTGTCATGCAGCCTAGAGAAAGAATGAAGCATTTGGTACATTTTTCCTAATTGTTTCTGATTGCTGCCTGGGTAGCTCCAGCACTTCTCCATCTTCAAAATCACCTTCCAGGGCTTTAACATCTTTGACCATTACTTTTAATCAAAGAGGCTGAACATAAAATAACGTGACTATTAGGTAGCAGAAATCTTAACTACACTGGCTTTAACATTTTTATTTAATTGACCTTAAAGACAGAGCCCTCAAAAAGTAAATTGTTAATGAATTCTGATTAAAGTGACAAATTACCTAATGTTAACACTGACATAAATCACTGTCCCAGGAAAAGTGGTCAATACTAAAGTCAGCAGAATTTAGTTTTCCAATGATAATCATGTTTTGTTAAGTCCTGCTTAATAATAAAGTCCATTCTCATACTTAATGTGTGGTTACTTAGAAAACTTATACACATTAAAAATTTGCATGAATTTCCTTCACACTAAAAAGCACTGTTTTTTTAAATTTCCACTACTGTAATCTGAAGTTCCCATGTCCATTCATCCAAGAAGGAAGATATCACTTATTGAGTTAAAATTTGATGAGGTGAAGAAAATATTTGCAGAGTCTAGTAAATAGGGATTATGAAAAGAGGACAAAATATTTCAGAATGTTCTCAGGTAGCATTGCTTTTGTTTCTGAACAGAATGAGTCATTTTGAGAGGAGATAGTAATGGATGGGATATTCGTGCTATAATCAAAAGGAAAGGAAATTAGCTTAGGGCTCTCCTTGTTCACTTTCTCATGAGGCAAATATTCACTATGTGCTCCAGAAGAAAAAGGATAAAAATTCTTCCTGAAGGATTCCACATCACATTCAGGTACATATGTTTAGGATGTATATTTTTAAAGAAAATGTTGGGGAAAAGAGACACAGATTTAAAAAGAAGTCTTTTCATAGAGTAAGTGTAACTTTTAGGATTTCACGGTCCAGTGTTCTAGACCAGAGTATATTTAGGCGTGCAAATGATAGAAGAACAAGTTGCACAGGGATACTGACTAAATTGTGCAATTAAAAGTGTATGCCTCTAAGCTAATTGAGCAATTCAGAATAAAAATATTTTCATTTGATTTTTTCAACATAGAACATGAGGTTTTTTTTTTGGTTTTATTACACGTGTTAGGTCATATGTGCCCTTAATAAAAAAGCTTGTCTCTAAAATTTTATTCATTATTTTTGCCAAGAGAAAAAGTTATATGGGAAACGACTTACAGGGAAAAAAATCCATAGGCTAGTTTTATATAAAAACCACAAATAAAAATGATCCATAGTTTCTTTAAGTTTTTATTAATACCAGTTAACATACAGGGTAACATTCATTTCAGGTGTACAATTTAGTGATTCAACACTTAACACATTCAGTACTCATCACAAGTGCCCTCCTTAATCACCATCACCTATTTAACCCATCCCCAACCCATCTCTCCTGTTTGTTTCTTAATAGATGGTTGCTTCCACAAGTTAATGCATCTCTTTCTTGCATGCTGCTCTTTCTGGTTACATTTTCCACTAATTACAAAGTATTTTAGGAGGAAAATTTCTATGTAAAAATGTGAATCCAATATTTGGCTTGAAGTTCATATGTAACAGAATTTTAACTTTGAAGACTGATAATTATTCTAACATTTGTTTCTGTACATTGGTTTTCATTGAGACTAAAAGCATAAAATGCAGCTCTGGTAAAAAAAAATTAATTACTGGCATACGTTTTATTAAAAACTGCTGTACTTTAAAATTATATTGTTAAAGATGAGCCAGATATGAAAATTTCTTCCGTTAACATTTAGTTATTGCCAGTTCAATAAAATAACATTCCCATATATTTTATTTTACATATTATATATAACATACACTTTGTATAGATGCAAGTATTTTACATATACACATATCTGTAAAAATACATGTATACTTTACACATATACTAAAAATTAAAATTTTATATGCAACATACAAAGAAATTCTAATAATCTTGATAATGTATATATAAATTCAGCAAAGGCTCTAATTTACTATAAAATAAACTCACGTAAAGGATTCCTACAGATATATCACTGAAGTGGTCCAGATTCTAAGCAGTCTCTGATTACCAGAGCTCAAAATTTACCAATATGCCAAATAACTTATTGTAATTTTCAACTGAAATATAACATTTAAAAATAAATATAACATTTCTCTCCCTGTGAAAGCATCAATACTGTAACCACTTACTCATAGAAACTAGTAACTACATATTCCAATTAGTTTCTAGATAAAGGAACTAGTATAAAAACAAAAACCCACTATGCCACTTTTCTTGTTTATATGGTAGCTTGGTGGGTTTTCTTCTGGGGGGGGGGGGTATAGAGATATTTTTTTACTGTCAATTTAATTTTGTACATAATTTTATATTTAAGTATTATAAAAAACAATATGTATTGTTGAAAATATATTAACAGCACAAAAGAGTAATATAAAAAGTTCCCCTTCCCATCAAACCCCAAATTAACCTTAACTTCTATCATAGTTCCTCAGGTAGCCTTCAAAAATACACTTATACAAAGCATGCTCATGCATACATCTAGGTTTAACGTAAGATCATACTATAATTTTTGAATTATACAAACTATAATTTTTAAATGTTTTACTTAAGTTAGACATGTCTGCATAGCAATACATGTAGATATACCTCCTTTTTAACCTAATTTATTTAACCTGTTCCCCATTGAAGACTGTTTTGTATTTTGCTATTACAAACGTTCTAAGTACATCTTTGTACAAATATTGCTGCATACTTAGGTGAGAAATCTGTAAAGGTGGGATAACTGTTAAATATATTTCTAGACATGAAATTTCTGTTAAAGGCAACTGCAGAGCCAAGCAAAATTTCAAAGTGTATCTCCAATCTACTATCCCACCAAAACTGGTTATTGTTGTTGTTGTTATTTATATTTTATGTATACCTTTTGTCGTTGATACTTAGTTTATGTACAAGGTTTTTATTTTTTTTTTTTGTTTGTGTGTTTTTTTTTTTTTTTTGGTGGTGTTTTTTTTTTTTCCAAACTGTGGTTTCATTTCCTATAAATATTTATCTGTGAGTAACCTCTAGTTTTCATATTTTTAAATATATTAACCTAAAGAGGGCATCACAATTTAAGCTGTAGGAAGTAACTCTAACCAGTGTGGACTTTTCCATTCAATAGCAATAATATCATCATGAGTCTGGAAAGATTGTGAGAAGGCATATAAACTTTCCTCTACCTTCAGACGAATTATACTAACTCCCTTTCCACCCCACTCCACACACATTCAATTACAATTTCAACCAAAATTTTATAAGGCAACTTGTTCGTTGCACTTCCTTATATGTTCATTCTACAGGAAAGTGAAGATAATGTTCACATGATCCTAAACAGTTGGTACATTTACAAATAAATGAGTTAGCAGGCAAATGCCAGGAAAAGGACATCTAAAAACTTCAGCTTTAGCTTTCGAAATGAGTATTAAGACATATCCTTGATAACAGTGTCAATAGAAGAGGTTAATTTATGTTCCAATCTTAGTGTAGGACACTGGGAATAAACACTATGAAATCTGCACAGTCAGCTCTTATTTATGTGTACCAAAATATAAAGGGAAATCATTGTAAGTAATTGAGATCTATGTGTACCTTAATTTTTAGTAAAGAGTCAAATGAATGCGCATATGGATATTTACATAGAGTTTGATCTTTCAGTGATAGCTATATTCACAAACTCTTATGAAATTTAACGTAATTAAAAAATGAAACTCTAGCCTTTTAAATATTCCAATTTAGTGATTTTCAGTCTACCAAAAATTCTACTGTGCTCTTTTCAAACAAATACCTAAAAGAAGTTTCCAGTGGTGACAACTTTCTCAAGTAATATTAATTTAAACACTCCTGAAATTAAAATTTTAATCTGTGAAATTAGTGATATGAAATAATGAAATTTAAGAACTATATGAAAAATTTTTAATTCTTTTTTTTTTTTTTTTTTGAGAGAGTGAGAGTGAGCAAGCTAGCAGGGGAGGGGCAAGAGGGGGTGGGGAGAGAATCTTAAGCAGGCTCCATGCTGAGCATGGAGCCCAAAGCAGGGCTTAATCTCAGGACTATGAGATCATGACCTGAGCCAAAATCAAAAGTCAGACGTTTAACCAACTGAACCACCCAGGTTCAGTTCTTAAAAATTCTTAAAACCTTAAAATTCTTAAAACCCCTTAAAAATTCTTAAAACCATAATCTGAGAAATTCTATCCTTCCCACTGTACACTCATCAGAAATTAATATACATTTTTCAGAATTATCATTTAGAATATATTGTAATTTACAACAAAGTTTAAAACCAATTAATGGCAAAGCTATGATTACAGTATACATTATTTATTTTATGGTCCTAATTATGAACGTTTACCTAGTATGAAATTTTTTTCTATGTTAAAGGAAGTTTCAATATTAAACTTTAAAGTTAACAATTAGTCACTCCTTGTCTTTAATTAATTTTATTGAAGTATAGTTGATATAACAATGTTACATTAGTTTCAGGTGTACAACACAGAGGCTGGACAAGCTCAAAAGTTACAGTATGCCAACTGCAAGTGCAGCTACCATCTGTCACCATACTACCCTATTACAATACCATTGACTATATTCCCTATGCTGTGCTTTTCATCCCTGCCACTTATTCATTCCATAAATGGAAGCCTGAATCTCTCTTGTTCACCCATTTTATCCATGCCACTATCCCCTTCCACTCTGGCAACCATCAATTTGTTTTCTGTATTTATCAGTCTGTTTCTGCTTTTTGTTTTTTTTTTAGATTTCACATATAAGTGGAAGAATGTGGTATTTTTCTTTCTGACTTATTTCACTTACAATAATACCCTACTCCTTATCTTTAATAGCCTCATAACTCAACGTCACCCAACCCATATGCCTGTAAACACACTACAATTGCTACCCGCCACATGCCCATTCACATGGTCTTCATACACATTGAGATGCATATCATGTTTTGTGACATAAAGAAATTAGATGAAATGAGCCATGCAAGAAATACATCATCTCATTTTATAATCCTTTTTTTCTCTCCTGATGGTTTTCTTCACGTTCAGTAATACCCAAACCTTGGCATTCTTTTTCAAATCTCATGCTTCCAAATAACTTTTTTTTTTTAATATGCTTCACGCCCATTGCAGAGCCTCACACAGGGCTTAAACTCAGGATCCTGAGATCAAGACCCCAGCTGAGATCAAGAATCAGATGCTCAACCGAGTCACCCAGGCACCCCTCAAATAACTTTCTTTATGTAGAATACTCCTAAATCTCTATGTCTTGACCTGTTTCCCAAGGTCCAATCCTATATTTGCAACTGGACATATCCCCCAAGTCCTTAAAACACGTAACGCCTCAAAGTGGATTATCTTTCTTTCACCCTCAAACCTATTCCTCTTATGCTTACTTTAGGGTTCCTCAAACTTTGTGGTCACACAGCTTGAAGGTTAGGCTCATCTTTTTTCTTTGGTCTCCTTAACTCCCCCAACCATCCCCACCGTGATCCAATCCTTTACCAAATCTTAGCTGTTCTATTGCCTTGCCCTGGAAGCGCAACTTTCAAATTCTCTGCAGCCACTTCTCCACTTTAAATCATCTTACCCTGTGTTGCTGCAGTTCTACATTATTTTCAGAGTCCTCTGGTCAATGACCTGTGAGCAATGGAGCAGAGTGAGGCTTTTATGATTTTAGGTTTGTCTGTTTTACTTTATGGCAAGAGGAGTAACTTGAAAATGAGCATTACCATTACACAAAAACGGGTATGCCGTGATAATGACTGGGCAAACATTTTCTCTGGCTGAAGAAGCAGGTCCAGATTTTTGGTAATGTTTCCTTGTATATCAGTCAGCAGGGTTAACAGAAAAAAAACAAAACAAAAACACGGATTTTTTGTTTAAACAAAACAAAAAAAGGATCTTGAAGACATACAGATAAACGCTCAATTCTAAATCTCATTTATTTTACTTTTCTGCAGCTCAGATTCCTTATATTTGAAATGAGAATAATAAGCTATCTCATACGGTTAAGATTAAATAGGGTCCATAGGTACCTGACTTATGCTCTAAATATTTGTTAACTGAATGAATGGTGCTCTCCTGCCTGAAATACCTCCTTTCCCAGATCTTTATCCAGCTAACTTGTACTTATTTTATGGCCCCAGTGCCTATTTGTTTATCACACACTCAGTATTACTGATGTCCTTGTTAGTCTCTCATTATATTTCAGTAAATTCCTTGAGGATAGAATCCATGTGTTATTTGACTTTGAATCTGCAGCAATAGGTGTGATTCCTGGCAAACAACATCCACTACTTCAGTAAATGTTGAACGACTACTTTTTATACACTAGTAACCAAAGGCCTTGTACCATAAGCTTTACCCATTTTATTCTAAGGGCAAAGTAACCAACACATTGGAAAAAAGAAAAAATTAACAACCAAATATCTACAGCAGGTATCACAACAACAAAAATATTCTGATCGAATTCTATGTAATTGAAGGTGGCAAAAATACAGCCTCTCCTCATAAAGACAACAGCTCGTTCTCAATAAGCACTTAAACTGTGCCTAACTGAGCGATTTGGTTATTTAATCCAACCTACACAACTCCCTGTGCGATAAATTTTCTCTCTCTTATTTTACACGATTTGAAAACTGAGCACCAGGAAGACTAGGTAACCCCTAGATCACACAAGTAGGGAGCTGCGATGTCAAGATTCCAACAATTTGGGACTTCCTAATTCCAGAGCCTGTACGCTAATCACACTACGCCGACTTCTAGCAACTGCAGATGTCAGGTGGTATCCTGACCCATGATGACTAAGGCTAGTATGTCTTCCCTCAAAGTGAGGGAAACATTAGGGATGGACCAAGAGTACCTCTCCCCCTCACACTGAACTATGAAAGGTTCTACCTGCTAACTGTGTCAAGTATATGTACGTTATTGAAACTGCACAGGGTTTTCTTCCCACAATAAACTACACTTTCCCTCTGAATAGAGTAATCCTTGGTTTTCTTTTCATATTAACACACACACAAATTTCCTTACAGCTTGAAAACCTAGATGCTCGAGAACCAAGCCACCATTTCCAGTGAAACCAGAAAACAAACCAAAAAAGGGCCGCATTTATAGTTTCGAGATAAAGAGATCCAAACAAGACAGTCCTTGAGCACTTAGAAGTCCCGAGTATGCAGAATTGCTAGTGTCAATCACACAGGAAACAGAAGTACCTTAATACTGACAAATTGGCTTCGGAGTTCCCTTAAAGGGCCTCTAAATCATTTGAGACCAATTTCCAATTGGTCTAATTTCCAATTAGACCAATGCTCTAAGGGGCCAACTTGTAGACTTCCAACAAGCAATCCAGAAGGTGTCCAGAAGATGAGTAAGAAATCAAACTTCATGGAAAATGGAGGCGGTGGGCGCGGGGCATGTAACTTTAAACCGGCAAAACTAGGAGTTTGTGGCTACCTTCCAAAGATTCCCGTATCTTACACTGCCACTAAGTAGTAACAGTGGGCCAGGGCTTTCCACACCCCCCCCCCCCCCCCCCCAATTAGGATAGGGGACTTTGCCTCATTTTATTAACAGATACCTTCCTCGTAGCATGATTCAATGATGGGCATTTTGGTTCCTCGCATTTAAAAATGCAGCCACATATCCACTCGGGGAGAAAAAGTATGCAATAAAAGGGCAATAGCTAGGACGTATAGCCAGTTCCAAATCTTCCAAGCTGAAGAGGGCGTATGAAGTATCACTAAAAACATTTATTACCGTCCGTGTGCCGAGTGGCGATGGCCAAAGTGCGGATGTGGTTAATGCAAGTGCAAAACACCGAGCGGCGGGAGTCACCCTACACTCCAGAAACGGCGGTCAGACCGCCGGTAAACCAACGCTCGCGAAATGGCTGCCGTACGTCAATCGGCCAGAAAGCATTACTCCCTCCCTCGGGCACGTCACATCACCAGGGAAACGGCGCTTTTGCGTAGGGGCGCGGCCCGGGTGAAAGTTCAGGGCTGGACCGGAGACCCCCGCCCCTGTGCCTTTGTGGATGCTTGTGGGCGCAAAGCGAGGCCAGAGTCCCGGAGTCTCCCACGGCCCCGGGTGAGGGGAGCGTGGGCCCAGGCCTGGAGTGACCAAAGCGCCCCTCTTCCCCAACTCCGCCTCGCTCGGCCGGCGGTGGGGTAAGCGCCCCGAAGCGAGCACGAGCCGGGGGCGGGGCGAGCTGGGGGCCCGAACCGCCCCCGAGCGCGATCTCGGTTCCGCGGCGGTGGCGGTGGCACCCGCCGGAGTTGACGTTAGCCATGGAAACGCGGAGCTGGCTCAGGCGTGACCTCGGGGAGCTGGTTGCCTGGCCGCTACAGCTTCTATGCCTTCGCGTTCGGGTCGCCGGCAGCCTCTGGGCGGGATCGCCCAACCCGGGTTTACCTGCAAAAATGCAGTCCCCGGGATGCCTTCGCACCGCCTCTGCCCTCGGGTGACTCGAGGTACGTTCGAACCCCGACATCCACCTGGGGATTTCTTGGTCACCTTAATTTCCAGGACTCTGCAGAGTCACGTTCTTGCAGTTTCAGTTGCCGCACATTTCTTGTTCTTCGCTATAAAACCTTCAAATGCTATTATTGCACTTTTTAGACGGAAGATGAACTCCGTGCCTAGAGGAATCAATCCAATGTGACTTTAAGTTTTTTCAGAAAACTGCTTTAGCCTGTTGAGTTACAGCGTTTTGTCTCTAAGAGACACTGGTCAGATGGAAAACGGTCCTCTGGGTCTTGATTGAGTGATGTCCTTGTTTCACCAATACAGTTTACAAACTGCGTCCCTTAGATAGTCCTGTACTCTTTCCTTATGTCCAGCTAGACCACTTTTGCCCCGGCCTGGTCAACTTACGTCCCCCTGAACATGAATAACTCTTTCACCCTTAATCTGCCTTTTTTCAAAACTCTGCCAAGGACCAGTGTTTACTTCAACGAAATCTACAACAGAGGTTATCTATTAGACCTGTGAATTGATTATTTGCTCTTTACTAGTCATTTCTCTTGTATTCAGCTATATGACATTAGGTACGTTCTTTTTGTTTGTTCGTTTTGTTAAACCATTTTTTAAAGTTTGTTTATTTTGAGAGCGAGAGAGAGAGAGAGAGACAGACAGACAGACAGACAGTGCCGGTGGGGGAGGAGCAGAGAGAGAATCCCACGCAGGCTTTTGGCTGCCAGTGTATGCTGGGCTCCACCTCATAAAACCTTGAGATCATAACCTGAGCTGAAACCAAGATTCAGAGGCTTAATTGACTGAGCCACCCAGGTGTCCCAAATCATTCATATAATTAGGGCACAGACCATCCTTTGTATCATTTGGTGTCCACTGCCACCCATGCCAAATCTCCAAACTTTTATCATAGCATCCAGAGCCTGACTCTATGACCAGACAATGCCATTTTAGTAATTTAACCAGGGCACCTGTCAGCTACTCCTAAATTTCCTACTAGTTATTAATGGACAATACCTGGTCGGGGAACTTTTCTGTTTCTTTTTCTTTTGTAAAAACTAATACTACACTGTATGTTCACTAACTGGAATTTAAATTTTTAAAAAGTTTTAAAAATATTGAAGATTTTTAAAGAGTGTACAATTCAATGGTTTTTAGTATATTCATTGAATTATGCAAGTATTATTGCGGTCAATTTTAGAACATTTTCATCACCGCTAAAGAAGGCCCTTAAAAAGTAAAAACAAATGAAAAATTAAAGAAAAGGGGGACACCTGGATGGCTCAGTCAGTTGAGCATCTGACGCTTGATTCTGAGCTCAGGTGTTGATCTTAGGGTCATGGGTTCAAGCCTCACGTTGGGCTCCCTGCTGGGCATGGAACCTGCTTAAAAAAAAAAAAAAAAAAAGCCCTGTACTCTTCAGGAATTATTCCCTTATTCCCTACCCCACTTGTCACCAGCCCCACCAGCCCTAGGCAAACATTAACCTATTTTCTGTCTTTATAGATTTTCGTGTTCTGGACATTTCATATAAATGGAAGCATACAATATGTGGCCTTTGGTGATTGTCTTCTTACATTTAGCATTATGTTTTCAAGGTTCATCCGTGTTGTAGCCTGTATCAGTACTTCATGTTTATAGCCTAAAAATATTCCATTGTATGGATGTGCCACATTTTATTTAATCTGCTAATGGACATTAAGGTTGTCTCTACTTTTTGGAAAATTCATATTTCTGCTATGAATGTTCGTGTACAAATTTTTGTGTACACTTATGCTCTCATTTCTTTTAGGTAAATACCTAGGAATGGAATTGCTAGGTCATATGGTAACTCTCTGTTTAGCCTTTTTAGGAACTGCCAGACTGTTTTTCAAAGCCGCTGCACCATTTTACAAAACTACTTGCAGATTCCGTTTCCCCCACCACCTCACCAATACTTGTTTTCTGTCTTTTTGGTAACCAGTCAAGTGGATTTGAAGTGATACCTCGTTGTGGTTTTGCTTTGCATTTCTCTAATGAATGAGTAGTGATGTGGAAACTTGTGTACTTGTTGGCTATTAGTATATATTAGTATATATATATTAGTATATATATGTCTATTGAAATTCCTTAAATTGATTTCTTTGTTTTGGTCACCATTGAGTTGTAAGGGTTCTTTATATATTCTAGATGTAAGTCCCTTATCATATATATGATTTGCAAAAATTTTTTCCCATTCTGGGGGTTGTTCATTTTCTTGATGGTGAGAATCTTTTCTTCTAGACATTTTCCCACTTGTGTTTATCTCTTATCAAGGAGTCCTACATGCCACTATCCTCAGGCTGGCTTGGCTAACAGAAGTTTCCTATTTTGACATTTTGGAGATTCCTGTCAGGTCCACTTTTCCCTGAAAACTCTTTCTCCCAAATTATCCTTCTATTTCTCTAACCTCTAAAATTGCCTTTCATTTGACAATGGCTTGGTATGATCGAAAAACTCGGTCAGCCACCAACTGACATTATGTGTGGATTAAGTCACTTCGTATCACTGGTTCTCAGTTTTCTTTTCTGTAAAATAAGTTGATTTATTTCTGGTAATCCCTGTGAATGGTAGACTTCATTCACCTGATACTTGATTTTGAAAGAAAAACTTGTTAATCACTTTGCATTTGTGGTTGGTAAGATGTGTACAGTATGGGAGAGGTGGATTGGGATAGAAGCAGAAGTGTCAGCTGGCCTGGCACATTTGTGATGCACTGATGTGACCTTGGCTATTTTCTACCATTTTAGTTTTCCAAGAGTATGGAATGCTAACAATTCATATTCTAGTGTTATACATTTGGGAAGGATGATCCTTTGATCTATCTAGTTACCCTTTCCATCCATTGTTTTCTCTACAAACCAATTCCTATGAATTTACAGAAAACTCTTAGATTCAAAGATCCTCCCCAAATCTTGAATTTGAATAAATACCATTTTGTTGATCAGAGAGATGTTTTTGTGCTTGTTCTTTCATTTTAAGACTCGTTTTTTTTTTTTTTAATGTTTATTTATTTTTGAGAGGGAGAGAGAGTGTGCATGAGCTGGGGAGGGGCAGAGAGAGAGGGAGAGACAGAATCCTAAGCAGGCTCCATGCTGTCAGCGCAAAGCCTGATGCGGGGCTCAAACCCAGAAACCTTGAGATCATGACCTGAGCTGAAATCAAAAGTCATGAGGCTTAACTGACTGAGTCACCCGGGCGCCCCAAGACTCTTTTTAGGTGCTTGAGTAGATTTTCCTTTTATTGGTGGTGAGAAGAAACTACTTACTATAGTGATAAACTATAACATGAAATGTGTTTTTCATGTTTTAGCACCAAATGCCTTTCAAAAGGCTCTTCAGGAATTTAGCTGTTTGCCATGGTATGCGTTTAGTTAACATTTGTAATGTATTTTCAGAATTACAAATAAAAAATAAATAAAACTTTCAAAAAAAAAAAAAACGCTCTGATAGTAACAGGTCATTTGATCCAGAGCAAATGAGAATTACTTAATCATTCATGCTTTTTGAGTACTCAAGGTTTGGCGATGTTGTTTCTTTTCTAGACATGCATGAAGTTTTTTCCCATATTAGTAAAGGTGGTGATGCTTAGAAAAGTAGAACTTCAGTATATTTCCTTTCATTTTTTTTTTAGGTCTCTATTTAAGAGAGAGAGGGAGAGAGAGAGAGAGAGTGTGAGAGTGAGAGTATGTGAGCAGTGTAGGGGCAGAGAGAAAAGGAGAGAATCCCAAGCAGGCTCCATGCTGTCAGCACGGAGCCTGATGCAGGGCTCGATCCCATGAACTGTGAGGTTACAACCCCAGCTGAAATCAAGAGTTGGACGTTCAACAGACTGTTCTACCTAGACACCCCTTCTTTCAAATTTTTTCATCAAGGTGCCCCTCCTTTCAAATTTTTTAAAATACTTTTGAGGAACATGGATGAGGCATTCTGTTTATTGCTGACAAAGTTTGTGTAGGCATTTTTTAAACAAGCAGCAATTACTTTTTCTTGAAAAGTTTATCTTGTTTAATAATTCTATGTTATTTGTAAACTAACTTTGTTTATTGCTTATTCTCTTCATAATGAAAATTAAAATAATTCCAGAGTTACTTATACCAGTAACAATTATTTGACAGGGAAATGATCTCTGCCTTACTGGAGTATAATCTTCTTTGGATCAGACAGTAGCCTTATTACCATTACCTAGTACATTGTAGGTACTCAGAAGTTGAAATGTATCAAAATACTAAATTTTGTTTAACTATTTCTCTATAAAAGGAAGGATAACACATTTGTCTATATTAACAACTATCAAAATGAATTCTTTAATCCTCACCAGCATCTTCTGACAGTGCTTCAAGTACAAGTTAACATAGGGAGAGAAAAAAGATTATAATGTATGTCAGAGCTAATATCCTTCATGTATAAAAAGTTCTTTGAAATTAATAAGAAAAGTGAACACTTTTTTTTAACAAATTATTCATTTTTATTTTTATTTTTATTTTTATTTTTTTTAATTTTTTTTTTCAACGTTTTTTATTTATTTTTGGGACAGAGAGAGACAGAGCATGAACGGGGGAGGGGCAGAGAGAGAGGGAGACACAGAATCGGAAACAGGCTCCAGGCTCCGAGCCATCAGTCCAGAGCCTGACGCGGGGCTCGAACTCACGGACCGCGAGATCGTGACCTGGCTGAAGTCGGACGCTTAACCGACTGCGCCACCCAGGCGCCCCAACAAATTATTCATTTTTAAAAGAGACAGAGCCTGAGTGGGGGAGGGGGAGAGAGAGAGGGAGACACAGAATCTGAAATAGGCACCATGCCTGCACACACAGCCTGATGTGGGGCTTGAACTCACAAACTATAAGAACGTGACCTGAGCCAACGTCGAATGCTTAACTCACTGAGGCACCCAGATGCCCCAAGAAGTGAACACTTAAAAAGAGGCAATTTACAAAGGAATTAGATGACTTTTATCTACGTGTACACACATATGTATAGTGAATATTCTCAGAAAGATAGACCATGTTAATGAAATAATAAGATTCTATAAAAAGGAACATCCAGGCATTAAAGATGTACTCTTAGAAATTAAACATATGAGAACAAAGATTTAATAAAATTTGACAAATATACTAGGAGATAGTAAGTTTCCTGAAAGTATAACAAAAATACAGTTGACACACAGGGCAGACATGCTCAATATATGTGTGTGGATTCAGTGTCACCTCATACCTGGCTATTATAAAATAAAACGAAAGAAAAACTACAAGCGTTGGCAAGGATGTGGAAAAATTGGAACCCTTGTACACTGTTGGTAGGATGCAAAATGGTGCATCTGCTCTGGAGAACAATGTGGAGGATCCTCAAAAAATTAAAAATAGAACTGCCATATGATCCAGCAATCCCACTTATGGGTATATATCTGAGCATATTGGAATCAGAATCTCAAAGAGATATTTGCCCTCCCATGTCCATTGTAGCATTGTTTACCATAGCCAAAAAAACAGAAGCAACCCATTGTCCATCAACAGATGAATGGATAAAACGTGGTATATACACACAACGGAATATTATTTAGCCCTAAAAAGGGAAGGAAATCCTGCCACATGTGATCACATGGATAAGCCTTGAAGATATTATGGTAAGTGAAATAAGCTAGTCAGAGAAGGACAAATACTGCATGATTCTACATAAATGAGGTATCTGTAATTGTCAGACTCCTAGAAACAGTAGAATGAAGGTTGCCAGAGACTTGGGGGAGGAAGAAACAGGAGGAAGACTTGCTATATAAAGTTTTAGTTGTGCGAGATGAGTAAGTTATAGAGATCTACTGTACAACATTGTATTGCTACTTAACAATACTGTATTATACACTTAAAAATTTGTCAAGAGGGTAGATCTCATGTTAAGTGTTCTTACCATAAAAAAATCTGAATCCAATAGAACAGAAAAAAAAGTGTGGATTCAATGAATGAAATTAACCAATCAATAAAAATGATAGATTAAAAACAAGTAGCCTTTACTAAACAAAAATTAGACAATTGACTAAGAAAACTTTAAATTTATTGTAATCCCCCGCAAACTACCGCTTTTTGTTTATTGTTGTTATTATTATTATTATTATTTTATTTTCTTTAAGGGATTTTTTTGAGGTTGGTATCTTGCCTGATTCCTGCATTAAAGTTGAAAAATAAGAATTCCCTCCTAGTACATTGCCAGATTGATCTGTTTCTCACCCTTCTAGATAATGCTCAAATTCCAAATAAAGCAGCGTTTCTATGGCTATTTTGTTGGCCCACTTTCAGAGTAGCATATGAAAACAGCATATGGCCAAAATCAATGTTGTGATGCCATCTTTATCCCTTAATCTTTATTTTCACAGCATTTTTCCTCCTAAGCCTTGAGCCATTTTTCATTTTAACATGTTGGAGGCTGCAGCCATACAAATGCATCAGTCTGTTTAGAAATTGTCTCTGAGAATGTATGCCAAATTCTCATTCAGGAAGTAAGTTTTAATTAGTCTGAATTTATTTTCCATTTTAGTAATCCAGATTAGAATTTAGAAGATCTCTCTGGGGGTACTCGGTGGCTTGGTCAGTTGAGCATGCCACTCGATTTTGGCTTAGGTCATGATCCCAGGGTCATGGGATCAAGCCCCATATAGGGCTCCTTGCCTTGCGTGGAGACTGCTTTAAGATTCTCTTTCTTCCTCTCTCTCTCTGCCCTTCACCCACTTGCTCGTGTGTGTGTTCTCTCTCTCTTTCTCTCTAAAAATCGGAGATTTCTTGGTATAAAGAAAATATTTAAAAAATTTTCCAGGATCTGTAATTAAATTAAATATCTCACAATATCAGTTTATTTTTTTTTGCTTTAATGAATTTCCAGTTTCTGTCATACAATCCTTCATATATATATAAATATACATTTATATATATTTAGTGTTTTATTTATCTTTGAGAGAGAGAGTGGGAGTGGGAGAGGAAGAGAGAGAAGGAGAGAGAAAATCTTAAGAGGATCCAAAGCAGGCTCTGCACTTACAGCAGCGAGCCCGGTATGGAGCTCAAACTCATGAACCATGAGATCATGACCTGAACCGAAGTTGGGCACTCAACCACCTAAGCCACCCGGGGCACCCCTGTACAATCCTCTTTTATCTTTAAGATATTAGAAAAAAATATCCATACTAGAAGTAAGCTTTTCAGCAATCTGATATACTTGCTACTTGACAAATTTCCCTCATAATCTTTTTCCTTGTGTAGCGTTATTCATGACATTCCTCAATTGGTATACCTTTTCTTTTTTAAGTTTATTTATTTATTTTGAGAGAGGGAGAGACAGAATCCCAAGCAAGCGAGCTCCGTGCTGCACTGTATGCACAGAGCCCAGCGCAGGTCACAAACCGACAAACCCACAAGATCACAGCCTGAGCAGAGATCAAGAGTCCGATGCTTAACTGACTGAGCCACTCAGGTGCCCCCTGATTGATACATATATTTTTTAAATGTTTATTTATTTTTGAGAGAGAGAAAGAGAGCATGAGCAGGGGAGGGGCAGAGAGAGGGGGAGACACAGAATCTGAAGCAGGCTCCAGGCTCTGAGCTGTCAGCACAGAGCCCCATGCGGGGCTTGAACTGAGTGTGAGATCATGACCTGAGCCGAAATCGGACGCTCAACCGACTGAGCCACCCAGCCGCCCCAAGATAGATATATTTTTTAATTCTCCTTGGCTTGGCTAAATCTTTAAGATCATAATTGAAGCTGAGGCCAGTATTTCTCAAGCAATTTACAGAGAACACTACACACATGATCTGTTGCTAGATATGGTGGGAACGTTAGGTTTCCTGTTCGAGTAAGTTTGGAAAATTCAAATGATACATTTTAAGCAGGTTTGCAGTCGTGTTTTGTTTTGTTTTTTTAACTTCAAAGATGTCTCTAAGTCTTTAGTTTGCTGATATCCACTGTGACTCTTCAAGATGATGTCCTAGTGTGTTATTTATCAGGCTTCTTTGACCATGGACTCCCTTTCAAGAAACATTGTGTAAGGCAAATAATTCTGTATCCTTCAGCCTTTCTTTTAATATCACATGAAAATAATTCAAATCTGTCTTGAGGGGACTCAAGTGTTAACATTCTCTTAATGCTTCATAATGTGCTCTCACTTCTTTTGTGATTGATCTTGCCTTATTTTGACTCTGTTACCTGCTGTTTTCTCTCTGCTTTTCACTCCTAGTATGAACTAGCTCCTTCTTCCTGACAAGAAGAAAGTTAAAATGTTGCATAAGATAGGGAGCAAATTACAATTGGATTTCTGTCACATTAAAATTCTACAGCCATTTACTTCTCTGTCCCAGAAACTCAGGCTCTCCCTCAGGCTCATCCTGTTCCTATAGGAACATACTGCTTTGGAATATACTGCTCAAGGCAAAATCTTCTCTGACCCAATAATACTATCAATAAGTGCCATTATTTATTCCATATTATCAATAAATTATTTTCTAAACATTTAAAAACTGAGAATAAAGAGTTTGCAAGTTTACTGTTAGTGGGGTAGGATATGCAGGAAGAAGGTTTTGAAAAAAAAAAACCGAACAGTAAACACTCCCAACTTCCCTTTTAAACAGCAGTATTTAGTGTTGCCTTTTAATTTTAATCATCTTATTTATACCATTAATGTATTACATGCCTCTCCATGCCAAGATATTTTGCTAAATATTATGGAGAATCAGAAGTGTCTCAAGATTTGGCCCCAGCCCACAAATAACTAGTTAGTAGAGAAAATAAATGCAAATGAAAAAATAACAGGTAAAGAGGTGAATAATACAAGAAGTGCCCTATGTTGATACATGTTACAAGATGAGAAGTATGGACAAGCAATATTTGTTATACAGAGAAAAGAGAGGCACAGTTTGACCTAGGCGTTCTGGGGAATTTGCAGAAAGGATTAGACTGAATGTCTAAAGTTGACTAAAATTACTAATTAGGGAAGGGAAGAAAGGGCATCCTAGGATGGAGAGAACATGAGCAGAGACACCACAGAGAAAAGGGTGGGATGTGTTTGCAGGGCAAGGGGCCGAGAGTTCCAGAGGTTATTTGATAATTTGAAAAGGTATCAAAATGTTCTATGTAAAATACACAGACACACAATCACATCGTAGTATGCTGTCTGGAACTTTTTACACCTATACAAGCTATATAAATCATGTATACACACAGGTATATATACTCTTTTTTTAAAAAATGCAAATGGGATCATCAATGTGTTTATTTTACTTTTCAACATGTCATGGCATCTTTCTGTTTCCGTATCAACAACAGATCTTCAGAGTATTTCACTGTTCGGAATATAATCACAGAATATTCCATCGAATAGGTAAGAACATTTAAACTAAACTCTACCAAAGATTCAGAAGTACTAAAAGGTAAATGAATATGGATAGTAACATGAAGCCAGATAATCTGATTGTAAGGTGTCTTCAGTTTCTGGCTTTCTGGCCCAGCGAGCCATTTCACCTTGTTTCTGATTTGCCTCAGTGGAGCAGGAGGGACCAGCTTTTACCTAACTCCCTGGGAAAATTTCAGGCACTTCCAGTCTCTTGAAAAATCCCAGGCCAGACATCCAAGTTCATTTTCCTTTCTGATGGCATCTTCTGTGGATAATTGAAATCAGAATATTTACACCTGCTCACAAGAATATGCCCTTACTTTACCTTAGGCTTGTACAGAACAACATACCAGAATAAAGTACACTGAGCCTGACATCAAGACAGGAGATAAGCTTATTCAGAGGGGAGGGAAGCAGTCTTTTCATTCCTTAAGATTGAACCATCAATGACTAAGGTTCCATTTGGCCCTACGGTTATGTTATTTTGTGAGTATTTGCACGGCTGTCATGTAAGTAAAAGCTATGACTTGTTCTGTGCAGAACTAAGTCCAATGACTAGAAGACTAAATATGGTGTTTACAGTAAAGAACTTCCTAACAGCATAACAAGAGGTGTTCTAAAGTAGTCATTCTTAATGGCGACCTCCAAATCTTTCATGATGCCTGAAAACTGTCTCTAGGGCTGATATTGGTTGGGTAGGACTGACTTTCAGAAAGACTGTGTTAAACTGAAGAAAGAACAGAAGAAGAAAGAAGGAGAAAAAGAAGAAAGGCTGTTTTAAGATGGCTTTAAACTTGTGTGTATGTGGTAAAATACATACAACATTTACTGTCTTAACCATTTTTAAGTGTATGGTTCAGTGGTATTAAATGCATTCACATTGTTGTGCAGTCATCACCATCATTCATCTCTGACTCTTTTTATCTTGTAAAACTTTATACCCATTCAACAGTGACTGCCATTCTCTTCCCTCAGCCCATGGCAACCACCATTCTACTTTCTATCATTTTGACAACTCTAAGTGCCTTGCCTTAGTGAAATTCTGCAGTATTTGTCTTATTGTGACTAGCTTTTTTTTACTTAGCATACTGTCCTTAATGTTCATCCATGTTGTAGAATACTGCAGGATTTTTTTCCTTTTTAAGGTTGAGTAATATTTTGTTCATCTTTTCATCCTTTGATGGACACTTAGGTTTACTTCTGTGTTTTAGTTATTGTGAATAATGCTGCTGTGAACATGAGTTACAAAAATCTCTTTGAGAACCTGCTTTCAATTCTTTGGAGTATATATCCAGAAGTCGAATTCCTGGATCAAATGGTAATCCAATTTTTTATTTTTTGAGGAACCACCATACTGTTTTCCCCAACAGTTGTCTCATTTGATATTCCCACCAAGTGCACAAGGGTCCCAGTTTTCCACATCCTCACCAACACTTGCTGTTTTCTGTTTTTCTTATAGTAGCCATCCTAATGGGTGTGAGGTGGTATCTTGTTACAGTTTTGCTTTGCGTTTCTCTAATGATTAGTGGTGTTGAGTATCTTTTCATGTGTTTATTGCTATTTGTATATCTTCTTTGGAGAAATGTCTATTCAAGCCCTTTGCCAATTTTTGAGTTGGTTTATTCTGTTGTTGAGTTTTAGGAGTTCTCTATATATTATGGATTGTAATCCCTAATCAGACAGATATATGATATGTAAATATTTTCTCCCATTCTGTCGGTTGCCTCTTTTCTATGTTGATAGTGTCTTTGGTGTACACAATATTTAAATTTTCATGAAATCTAATTTGTCTGGTTTCCTTTTGTAACCTGTACCTTTGGTGTCATATCCAAGAAGTCATTGCCAAAGCCAGTATTGGAAGCTTTTATCCTATGTTTTCTTCTCAGCATTCTATTGTTTTAGGTTTTACACTTAACGTCCATTTTGAGTTAATTTTTGTATATAGTGTTAAAGGCCTAATTTCATTCTTTTGCATGTCAATACTCAGTTTTCCTCACACCATTTATTGCAAAGACCATCCTTTCCCTATTACCTTTGTCACGTATTTGGCCATATATGTGAGGATTTATTTCTGGGCTCTCTATTCTATTTCATTGGTCTATGTCTCTTTCTTTATGAAGACAGCTTTAAACATAATTTTTCTTTTCCAACCCAACATATGATCTCTGAGGTAGTACTTTGCTAGCTATCTTGTGTCAGGCAACTGTTTTTCAGAATAAGCTACTGAGTATATCCCAGGAAAAGGAAAAGTTGAAGGTGGAGAATCCACGTTATTTGGTACTTCGATTTTTCTGGCCCTTAAATGGAAATAATCTAGATTAAAACACATATAGGTCCTATTATTGTTTCATGTTTTCCTAGTTTTGGTAGATTTTGGAAACTGATAACAGAAAGAGAAACTAAAAATTGAATCAGAAAGTGGTTTGCTTATGGTAACATAGCTAATAATAAGCATTTACTCTGATACCTAGAGTCTTTTAATTTCCAGTTTATTGTTCTTTCTACTGCATATTGAGCTGTCAATGGATTTTATTGAAATGTAACTATTTTATTTTTATTTATTTATTTAAAAAAATTTTTAATGTTTATTTTTAAGACGGGGAGAGAGCATGCGAGCAGGGGAGGGGCAGAGAGAGAGGGAGACACAGAATCTCAAGCAGGCTGCAGGCTCTGAGCTGTCAGCACAGAGCCCAATGTGGGGCTTGAACCCCAGAACTGTGAGATCATGACCCGAGCTGAAGTCCAGTGCTTAACTGAGCCACCCAGGCACCCCCAAATGCTACTATTTTAGCAGGATTTGACTCTTTAAATTATCAGAAAATCCTAAATTTATTATAATTGCTAGATGATATGACTAACAGTATTTGTTTCCATATTCTATTTTCATTTCAATTCAAAGGAATCAAAGAGAATATGTTCATTTTATAGAGCAGAGTTTGGCCAACTATGGCCCACAGACTGAATCTGGCCCACAGGTATGGGTAAAAATACCATAACACTTTATCAGAGCACAACCACTCATATCCATTTATGTATGTATTGTCTATGGCTGCTTTCTGCTACAACAGCAGAATTGAGTCATAGTAACAGAAATTATATGGTCCACTAAGCCCAAAATATTTACTCTTCTGCCCTTAGAGAAAAATTTTGCTGACCCTTATAATAGAGGAAAAGTTTAAAACCAAATATTGAAAACTCTTAGGAAAATGATTAAACCACTGGCAGATTTGAGTTGAAAGCACTGGCTTTTTGAATGTTTCTTTGCCTTCAAAATCTAAAAATGTCAATTTTAAGATCTAATTTAATTAGATCTGATTTCCATTAATTTAAGATCTAATCCCAAATAATAAGTTCTAGATAAATTATAATGAATATCCTTTTTTTCCCAAATAAAAAACAACTTTTCAACTGTTTGTTTAGTGCTGCATGTATGTCAGGCAATGGGGAGGAGCTAGCGGGTGAAATTATAAATCCTGTCCTTGAAGGAATTAAGGAGATAAAATAGAAATCTGGAGTTCCCCCCCATCTTTTAAGTATGACATTTTCAAGTAGTGACTTTTTTCTTTTTCTTAGAGACTGCTGTGTTACAGAAGAGGATGTAACTTTCAGAATAATCCTGAATGAGAAGGATGAGTCCAGATGTGCCTCTGCTGAATGATTACAAACAGGACTTCTTTCTGAAGCGCTTTCCACAGACCGTTCTTGGAGGCCCTCGATTCAAACTAGGCTATTGTGCCCCTCCTTATATATATGTTAATCAAATTATCCTTTTCCTGATGCCATGGGTTTGGGGTGGATTAGGGACACTTTTGTATCAGTTAGGGATTTTGGAAGACTATTACACAGCAGCACTTTCAGGTGGACTGATGCTTTTCACTGCATTTATCATCCAGTTCACAAGTTTATATGCCAGGAATAAATCGGTGACCATAGAAAGAATGCTAACCACAGATATCTTAGCAGAGGAAGATGAACATGAATTTACAAGTTGTGCTGGTGCTGAGACTATCAAATTTCTCATTCCTGGCAAGAAATATATAGCCAATACAGTTTTTCACTCTTTTCTTGCTGGGTTAGTGTGTGGTCTTGGAACATGGTATCTGCTTCCAAATAGAATGTCCCTGCTGTATGGCAGTGCAGGAGGCGCTGTTCTACAGTTTGTCTTCGGATGGATTACATTATGTATAGGAGAATATTCATTAATTGTAAACACAGCTGCAGAGACTGCGACTTTCCAAACCCAGGATACTTACGAAATCACTCCTCTTATGAGACCTCTCTATGTTTTTTTCTTTGTTTCTGTAGATCTTGCACACAGGTAATAAGCTACCAAATACTTTGTCACTTGCTTTGTTTTTAAGCATACATACACAGTATGAGCTCTCCTTAGTATTAAAAAACTGAATCTATGAAAGTCATCAAGACCAAACCATTGGGTGATAGTTGTTCTGATGATTAATCTCTTAGGAGTAATCTCTGTTAAACATTCATACTAACGTAGTAATTAAACCTTATTGAGGAGTTAAAAGAAAACTCTTTGGTAAGAGAAATCAGCAAAATTTCAATTCTGTGTTTCACTTTAAATAAGGAGCTGTGTGCTATAAGATAGCCTGGCTGAGACCTGTGAAAAGGAGATGGAATTTTCCTATGAGGGTATAATGAAGAATTTAAAATTTATACCATAAATATTATGTACAGATTGAGTGAATTTAAGATGAGTAACATTTCTAATTTTGTTATAATAACTATGTAGGATGAATACTGATTTTTTACAAATCAATTTGCTATAGAAGAAAAATAGACTTTTTTAACAAAACTGTTTACCAAACTGTTTACAAAATTGTTGGATAACCCCCTTTGCTCACCTTTTCTAAATCTGACTTTTCTTTCTCTGTTTCTGTAGATTGCAGCTTTCTCTCTCACAGGTTTATGTCCAGATAGAAATGTAAAGGCATTTAATGGACTGAATGTCTTCAAATTCATATATCAAAGCCTGTCCCCCAGTGTGATGGTGATTGGAGATGGGGTCTTTGGGAGGTGATTAGGAAAATGAGGGTGGGGCCTTGGTCTGATGGAATTAATGCCCTTATCAGAAGAGACACCAGAGAGCTTGATCTCTCTCTCTCTCCACTATGTGAGGATACAGTGAGAAGGCTGCTGTCTGCAAACCAGCAAGAGAGTTCTCAGCAGAACCTGACCATGCTGGCACACTGATCTTGGACTTTCAGCCTCCAGAATAATTTCTGTTGTGTAAGCCACCCAGTCTGTGGTATTTCATTATGGCAGCCCAAGCTAAGACAGATTTTGATACCAAGAGGTGGGTTGCTCCTGTAACAGATACCTAAAAGTGTGGAAGTGGCTTTCAAATTGGGTAATGGGTAGGGGCTAGAAGCGTTTTGAGGCTCATGCTAGAAATGTGGACTTAAAGGCATTTCTGGTGAGGTCTTAGAAATGAGAACATGTTCTTGGAAACTGGAGGAAAGGTGATTGTTGGTATAACGTGGCACAAAACTGTTCTAATTTTTATGGAAAGTAGAACTTGAAAGTGATGAAATTGGATAGAGAGTTAAGGAGATTTCCAAGCAAGTGGCTAAAAGAACAGCTTGAATTGAAGAAGGAATTGCTAAGCAAAAAATAATCAGAACTAGAAGATTTGGAAAATTTTCAGCCTAGCCATATTGCAAAAAAAATGAGAAAGCATGTTCTGAAGTGAGCACCAAGAGTGTGACTGGACTAACACTAAAGAGTTCAAGGGGTTATATGACCAGAAATACGGCCAGTTTGAACTAAAGCAGTCAGAGACCAGATGAAATGAACTAAGGCTGTTAGACTTCTTAGATTTGACAGGTCTTTAAGAAGAGGGGAAAAATGACCCCAAAAGTGATTCAGAGATTGTCAGGGCTACTTCCTTGGTTTCAACAAACTAGAAGCTGGAAGCCTTGGGTCTAGTACTTGCCCTGCAAAGCGTTGGGGGTGGGACCCACACCTAGAGCTGTTTGGGTAATGATGGCAACCCTGGAGGCCTAGAGGGCAAAATATGGAACCAAGAAGATTCTTCCTCAGCCTTAAGGTCTAATGGAATTTGCCTTGCTAGGTTTTGGACTTCTTTGGAACCTGTCACCCCTTCCTTCTTTCCTATTTCTCCCTTCTGGAATAAGAATGTTCATTCTGAGGTCACCTGGGTGGCTCAGTCGGTTAAGGGGCTGACTTCAGCTCAGGTCATGATCTCGCGGTCTGTGGGTTCCAGCCCCGTGTTGGGCTCTGTGCTGACAGCCACTTGGAGCCTTGAGCCTGCTTCAGATTTTGTGTCTCCCTCTCTCTCTGCCCCTTCCCTGCTCGTGCTCTATTTCTCTCTCTCTCTCTCAAAAATAAACATTTAAAAAAAAAAAAAAAGAATGTCCATTCTGGGGCTGTCCCACTGTTTTATTTTGGAAGTACATAGCTTGTCTGATTTCTCAGGTTCACAGCTGGAGAGGGATTTTGCCTCAGGATGGAGTGTACTTGAGTCTCACCCATATCTGCTTTAGATGGTAGTTAGATGAAACTTTGGACTTTAGCCTGTAGAATTGATGCTGGAATTTTTTAAGACTTTTGGACCTGTTGGGATGGAATGAATGTGTTTTGCATGTAAGAAGAACATGAATTTGGGAGACTGGGTTAGAATGTTAAGGACTGAATGTTTCTGCCCCCTGCCCTAACTCCCAATGTGATGGTATTTAGAGACGGGGTCTTTGGGAGGTAATCAGGTCATCAGGGTAGTCCTATTCTTACGGGATTGGTGCCCTTATAAGAAGAGAGACCAGAGAGCTTGATCTCTCTCCTTCCACCATGTGAGGATGCAGTGAGAAGTTGGCTGTCTGCAAGGCAGGAAGAGTGTTCTCACCATAACCCAACCATAATGGCACTGATTTCCCTGTCTCTAGAACTAAAAGAAATAAATTTCTGTTATTTAAGCTACCTGGTCTGCGGTATTTGTTATGGAAGCCTGAAATAAGACATTTAAAAATATTTAGCTATTTTGTATACTGAAACTGACCTATTCTTAGGTATCCAATTGCTATTCCTTAAATCTTAATCTCTTCTCATTGTGCTACATTTGTGGACCAGAGGACACTATAATATCCTTTTTCTTCATCCAATCAAATATTAAGGGAAAAATTAGTTTATGGGAAATTCATCTATAATTGCTCTGTTAGTACCATTACCATTTATTAGCTGTAAAATATGTTACAGTTAAATACTTGGTTTTGAAAAGTTAGGAATAAAATTAAGTTTACATGTGTATGTATACATTTGACCCCTTTTTAAAGATGGAGGTTTATAAGATTATTTTCACAATATAGATTCTTGAGTTACTGTCTCACTGTGCTATTTCTGAAATCAGAAATTATATACCTGCTATAATACATCTTTGCATTTAAATTGATGCTCCAGGTTCTTTAATTTCTTTTTTAAATCTCAGTTAATTTATAATTTGATTACCTTGAATTTCTGCATTACTCATTTCTGAATGAAAGGACATAAATGTTTTTAGTACATTGTAGTTGGATTTAATGTACAGTTTTAATGTTTACGGTTTGATCATTACAAAAAAGTTTTTGTTTTTTTCAACTAAAAGGAAAAGACAAAAGCAGGCCCAAATCTGTTCATATAGAAGAAGATGGCATATTTGTGCAGAAAAATTACCTTTCACTTGACTTAGAAATTTTTAGCTTCTGGTTAACAAACTAATAAAGAAGATGATCTTTATACAGTAGATATGATACTGCAGATAAAAATGTATGAAATGTGTGCACTGTTCAAATTTGAACAGTTGTCAGATATGTAAAATTGTTTCTTAATTTTATTTCAGAGAATGTAAAAGTTGAAGAGACAAGCCTCACAGTATAATAATATTTTCTCTTTCCCCATTCTTTATTCTACCCAGTACACTGTGTATTAATAATTTACTTTTTCTGTACATTTTCATCAAAGACTGGTATTAAATCTACAGTGCATAGACTCTCAGGAATTGTTTGAACGTATGATGCATATTTATTTCATCTTAGCCACTATAAACATCTTTTTTCTGGACGTGGATATAGTGTAAAGAATTTGAAATATTTTTATAGCTGTTAGAGTCAAAGTTTTTTTTTTTTTTTCTTGAGGTCTTAGATATTTTGCCCTAGAAGATTCCTATTACATTATCAGAAATAGAATTTAAACATATTTTCCATATGAAAGACTTGACCACAATAATCATTATTTGGGTCTGAGTCATACAGGAAAGTGATCATGATGTGTGGTTGCTCAAAATACGAATGCTTATATTTATGTATGGTATTCTTGTATATAAATAAAATTTCTATGTCATTGCTTATTAAGAACAAAAAGATTTAGGGAGGTTAAATCAAACTTGGGTAAAATATTTCTTGAATATACATTATTTTTACACAAATTATACTATACTTAAATATATTAGGAAGAGAAATGTTGTCTTTAACAAGAAAAATAGCTACAGATCTGCGTGTTTTCCTTTACCTTCCTGTGGTTTATTATGTGTGGTTTGATTTTCCTTTTTGTCACTTGAGTATTTTCTTCCCAGAATGAAATACATTTTAAAACTACACTACAAAAAGTATTGTCCTCTAATTTAGCATCATATTGTTAACCTTGTATTCATTAATTCTCTGCTTATAAAATTTGAAGGACATACATTATGAGACAGTGCATTAGCTGACATAGTCTTGATAGCTTCGGAGCAAACACGTTATGTCATTATTACATCCATAGTTGCTATACATTTGCTTCTGGGCTGTTAACATATGCTTAAGTGGATAATTATTACAGAAGGTGCCTTTCTCCTTGACTTTGATTCCTAGCAGCTCAGGTATTCAAGTACAATTATGCTGTAAGTTTTGACATTTAGTTTTTTATAAGTTATCTTTTGAACACTGTAAGTACTAGGACATTATTGGTTTCTGGACAAAGTATGGTCAGCCTTGTTTCAAAATAGTAATATTTTGATAGTGTTTATGCTTCTGTGCTTTTGAGTTTTTGTTAAGTCATTCAAAGCCATCTGATTTTTAACTGGTAAATGCTGTACGAAGAACAAATTTCTCCACTTTATAGAAATCATCTCTAGTTTATGAAATTGTATTTTACAAGTTTGTATTCTCTATAAAATAAAAACAATATTATAAATGCTAGTTAAGTTCCCACACCAATCCACAGAGACACGTTCATAGCCTAATGTTGCCAACTTCTGATATTGATTCTACTGACTTCAAGTTCTGGGACCTGGGGGTAAGACAGTACTGGGAGAGTAGGAAAAAGAAAAGAGCTCTCTTTGCTAGCTACTAACGTTATGAACATCAGTAAGGCTTTGGCCTTCCTAGAGTTACTTACAATTTTAAATTAGAAAATTTTAGGGGCGCCTGGGTGGCTCAGTCGGTTAAGCGGCCGACCTCGGCTCAGGTCATGATCTCGCGGTCCGTGAGTTCGAGCCCCGCGTCGGGCTCTGTGCTGACAGCTCGGAGCCTGGAGCCTGTTTCGGATTCTGTGTCTCCCTCTCTCTGCCCCTCCCCTGTTCATGCTCTGTCTCTCTCTGTCTCAAAAATAAATAAATGTTAAAAAAAATTTTTTTTAATTAGAAAATTTTAAACTCTCAACAATCATTGGTAGAATTTTAGCCAATGTAGGTTAGACAATTACAGGAGAAATATTTTTGCTCTAGACTCAGTTCAGTTTTACAAATCCCTGAATTCAATTATTCAGTAAACTGCTTTTAATTACTTCTTTCCACATTGGAATCCACATATTTTCTAAGTGCTAATCTTGTACACAATTGAGTAGGGGTAGTGGCTGCTATGGGAGAAGGACAATGGTCACTATTTACAAATGTTGATATTTTGCAGTTTGGGACTAGGATCTTTTTGTAAGTGTTCCTTTGTTTTGGGGGAGTGGGTTGCATGTGTTTTATTTTTCCTGGGAAGATCCTCTCTCTATATTATTTTGTATGATTTAAATGTTCCCTTTTCTTATAGGTTTACGGTAAACATACCAGGTCTAGAACAAACGAATCAGATTTTACACATCTTGTTTATATTTTTACCCTTTCTGTGGGCACTCGGGACTCTGCCCCCACCTGATGCCCTTTTCTTATGGGCAATGGAGCAGATTTTAGAGTTTGGCCTTGGAGGCTCATCTATGTCAACCCATTTACGGTAATTATTTTAAATATTAAGGTTCTGTGTAACTTAAAGTATAATTTTTCTTTTCAATCAAATCTTTCTTTTTTTCTCTGCAGGTTATTAATAATGTTCATCATCTCTGCTGGAACAGCGGTAACATCGTATTTCATTCCCAGCACTGTTGGTGTGGTTCTTTTCATGACTGCACTTGGGTTCTTGCTGAGTCTTAACCTAAGTGACATGGGTTTTTTCTTCAAACACAGTGCAACTGGACACAGAGTTGGAACCAAATCTCAGGCTTTACCCAATGGGTCAGAAAAACAGTTTACTTGGAAGGAATGCCTTTTCTATATTATTATATTAGTCTTGGCTCTCATAGAAACTAGTTTGCTGCATCATTTTGCTGGTTTCCCACAGATTTCCAAAAACAGTCCTCAGGCTATTGTTGGCTATATTTTGATGATATTGCTTATAATACTGTGGCTACTTAGAGAAATTCAGAGTGTCTGTATCTTTGGAATTTTCCAAAACCCTTTCTATCCAAAGAATGTGCAAACTGTGACTTTATTCTTAGAGAAGCAAAGAAGGCTTATGAAGATTGGTGTTATCAGACGGATTTTGCTAAATCTAGGTAAGAAGATAAAATCTACTAATTTTGTGTTTTAGCTAAGGAGTGTACAAAAATATTCCCATATTTTTGTAATATACAACATACAGGCGTTCATTCTTTTATGTTTTGGTTTGTTTATTAGTTTTTTTCAGTTAATTGCTTAAATGTGCTCATAGAAGAACACATATCAGCTAAAATAAAATGTGGTAGAAGAGGTTACTTTGCCTTAATTAAATAATGTCTTTTTTTGTTTGTCCTAGTGTCGCCTTTCGCTATGATAGCATTTCTTTCATTGGACAGTTCCTTACAAGAGCCCCACTCTGTGTCTGTCTCCATTGGGTTCACAAGAGCTTTTAGAATGGTAATCCTAATAAGCACTTAATAGTATTTTCTTATTGCTAAGCTTGTGATTTTGTTTATTCTAACAGTTTACTTAAATTATCCAATTCTGCCTAATAAAGTGGATAATTTTTGTACTGTAGGTGTGGCAGAATACAGAAAATGCTTTATTGGAGACAGTCATCGTATCAGCAGTGCACTTATTAATCTCCAGTACAGATGTGTGGTGGAACAGAAGCCTGGATACAGGAATCAGACTCTTACTGGTAAGGATATGTTTCAGTAGCTTTATTGAGATCTATTTCATATACCATAAAATCACCCACTTAAACAGTTCAGTAGTAGACAGAATTTTACAGCCATCACCATTAGTCTAATTTAGACCATTTTCAACATCCCAAAAAGAAACCTCATGCACATTAATGTCATTCCCCCATTCCCTGTCCTAACCCCACTCCAGTGCCAGCAACCATTAATATACTTTCTGTATCTATGGTTGATTTATTTATCAGATCATGGATTTTTAGGTTGTTTCCACTTTCTGACTATTATGAATAATGCTGCTGTGAACATTTGTGTACACATTTTTGTACATGTGTTTTTGGACGTATGTTTTAATTTCTCTTAACTATATCTGCCTAGGACTGGAATTTCAGTTCATAGTAAGTCTATGTTTAACAGTTCAAGGTATTGCCAAACATTTTTCCAAAGTGGTTGCACTATTTTACATTTCTACCAACAACGTATGAAGATTCTAATTTCTCTACATACGTACTAACACTTGTTATTATCTGACTCTTTCATTATAATCATTCTGATGGGTGTGACATGCTATCTCATTGTAATTTTCATTTGCATTTCTCTGAATGCTAATGGCACATCTTTTCATATATTTATCAGCCATTTGTGTGTATTTTTTGGAGAAATGTCTATTCAGATTCTTTGTCCGCTGTCTGTGGATTGCCCTTATTGTTGAGCTTAAGAGTATTTTTTTAATGTATTCTGGATACAAGTTCCTTGACAATATATGATAAATAAAAATTTTTTCCCATCTTGTAGGCTTTCTTTTTCTTGATAATATTCTTTGAAGCAAGGAAGTTTTAAATTTTGCTGAAGTTCAATTTATCTCTTTTTTCTTTTGTCACTTGTATTGTTCGGGTCACATCTAATAAACACTGCTGCCTTTTTCCAAATCATAAATATTTACTGTGTTTTCTTCTAAGAGTTTTACAGTTTTAGCTGCTACAGTTCAGTCTGTGATCTACTTTGAGTTTATTTTTGTGTATGATATGAGGTGAGTTCCAAATCCATTCTTTTGTATATGGGTATACAATTATCCCAGCACCATTTATTGAAAAAGCTATTCTTCCCTCAATGATTTTTCTTGGCATCCTGGTCAAAAATCAAATGAAATGTGTTATTTCTGGACTCTTCAGTTCTTTTCCATTCATGTATGTCTATCCTTATGCCAGTCCTATACCGTCTTTATTACTATATTTTGTAGTAGGTTTTGAAATTGAGAAGTGTGAGTCCTCTACTTTGTTCTTTTAGAGATTGTTTTGATTCTTCCAGTTCCCTTGTATTACCATGTAAATATTAGTTTCAGCTTTTCAGTTTTTGCAAGAAGGCATCTGAAACTTTGATGGAGATTACCTCAAATCTGTAGATCAATTTGGGGAGTATTGCCACCTTAAAAATATTTATTCTTCCCATCCATCAACATGGCATGTTTTCATAGTTTTTAAAAAAAAAATTTAACATTTATTTATTTTTGAGAGACAGAAAGAGACAGAGCATGAGTATGGGAGGGGCAGAGAGAGAGGGAGACACAGAATCTGAAGCAAGCTCCAGGCTCTGACCTGTCAGGACAGAGTCCAAAGCAGGGCCAGAACTCACAAGCTGTGAGATCATGACCTGAGCGGAAGTCAGGTTCTTAACCGACTGAGCCACCTAGGTGCCCCTCAAGATCTTCTTTATTTCAAAAATGTTTTGTAGTTTTCAGTGTTGCAAGTCTTACAGGTTTTATTAAAATTTTCCTAAGGATATATTTTTTGATGATATTATAAATGGAATTGTTTTCTTCATTTTTTGTTTTTTTTTTAATTCATTACTAGAGTATAGAATACAATTGATTTTTTTTTTAATGTTTATTTTTGAGAGAGTGAGAGACGGAGACAGAGCGTGAGCTGGGGAAGGCCAGAGAGGGAGGGAGCACAGGATCCAAAGCAGGCTCCAGGCTCTAAGCTGTCCTCACCGAGCCTGTGGCGGGGCTCAAATCCACAAATTACAAGATCATGACTTCAGCCAAAGTCGGACGCCTAACTGACTGAGCCACCCAGACACCCCTTGATTTTTTTTTAATACTGATTTTGTGTCCTAAAACCTCACTTCTATTAGTTCTGATAGATTTTTAGTGGATACTTAAGACATTCTGTATATAAGATCATGTCATCTGCAAATTAGATATGGTAGAATTTTTTTTAAGGTTTTTTATTTATTTATTTTAAGAGACAGAGAGTGGGAGAGGGGCCGAGAGAGAGGGAGAGAGAGAGAATCCCAGGAGGCTGTGCACTGACAGTGCGGAGCCTGACACAGGGCTCCAACTCACAAACCATGAGATCATGACCTCAGCTGATGTCAGATGCTTAACGGACTAAGCCAACCAGGTGTTCATAGTAGAGGTATTTTTTACTTATTTTCCAATCTAAATATCTTTCATCTCTTTTTCTTACCTAATTGCCCTGTCCAGAACCTCCAGTATAGTGTTGAATAGAAGAGTGGACATCTTATGAGGAAAGCATATTCCATCTTTCTCTATTAAGTTGATGTCATTCTTTTACCATTAGACATGATATCAGCTATTGTAGATGCTCTTTTTCAGGTTGACAGCTCCCTTCTATTTCTTTTTATCATGAAGGGTATTGGATTTTGTCTGATGCATTTTCTGTGTCTATTGAAATGGTCATGTGATTTTTGTCCTTTAATCTGTTAACATGGTATAATAAGTTGACTTCTGGTTGTTAAACCAATCTTGCATTCCAGGAATAAGTTTTGTTGTGATGTATAATCCTGCTTATATGTTGCAGGATTTGTTAGCTAGTATTTTTGTGTGGTTAATATTTATATGTTATCTGTAGCTGTCTTTTCTTGTCATGTCTTTGGTTTAGATATCAAAATAACACTGACCTCATAGAATGAGTTAGGAATTTCATACTAGTTATTCTTAAATGTTTGATCATATTTGATATGTATCTTAAATATTTTGTAGTATGTGGTATTTTGTAATATGGAAGCTATCTGAGACAGTTTTTCTCTGTGGGTAGCTCTTAAGTTACAAATTCAATTTCTTGTTACAGGTCTATTCAGTTTTTCTATTTCTTCTTGAGTTGCTTTATGTTTTTCTAGGAACTTGTCAGTTTCATCTAAGTGATCAAATTTATCAGCATACAGTTCATAGTATTCTCTTATAATCCTTCTAATTTTTTTCTGTAAGATTGGTGGTAAAATTATCTCTTTCATTCCTGATTTTAGTAATTTGAGTCTTCTCTATTTTATTCTTGGTCAGTATAGCTAAAGGTTCATCAGTTTTGTTGATCTCAAAAAACCAGCTTGACCAAAAGTCAATAATAAGATAATAATAATAATAAGACCAATTATTGATTTTCTCGATTTTTTAAAATAGTCTCTATTTTATTAATTTTTGTTAATCTTTATTATTAAAATTTTTTTTTAATGTTTATTTTTGAGAGACAGAGCATGAGCAGGGGAGGGGCAGAGAGAGAAATGGAGACACAGAATCCAAAGCTGGCTCCAGACTCAGAGCTGTCAGCACAGAACCTGATGTGGGGCTCGAACTCATGAGCTGTGAGATCATGACCTGAGCTGAAGTCGGATGCTTAACCAGCTGAGCCACCCAGGCGCCCCTAATAATCTTTATTATTAACTTCCTTCTGCTTACTTGAGGATTAGTTTGCTCTTTGTTTTCTAGTTTCTAAGGTAGAAGAGTAGGTTATTGATTTAAGATGTTTCTTCTGCTAACATAGGCACTTAAAGCTAGCTATAAATTTCCCTCTGAATACTGTTTTAGCTGTATCACAAATTTTGGCATATTGTGTTTTTATTTCATTCATCTCAAAATGTTTTCTCATTTTTTTGTGTGATGTCTTCTTTGACCCATTGGCTATTTAGCAATATGTCTTCTCATTTTTTTTAAGATTTTATTTTTAAGTAATCTCTGCACCCATTGTGGGGCTTGAATTTACAACCCCAAGATCAAGAGTTGCATGCTCTATGGGCACTAAGGAGTCTACTCCTGAAATCATTGTTGCACTATATGCTAACTAATTTGGATGTAAATTATAAAAAAAAGAAAAAGAGTTGCATCCTCTACCAACTGAGCAAGCCAGGTGCCCCAGCGATGTGTCTTTTAATTTCAAGATTTTTTAATTATTTATTTATTTCTGTTGTTGACTTCATTATGTTTTAGTTAAAGAACACACTTTGCATGGTTTGTATGAACATACTTGGTATGATTTCAATCTATTAAGGTTTGTCTTAAGTTATGACTTCTGTTTCTTAATCTATAGAATACTCTCTAAAATAATGATAAATTAAGGATAGTTGCTTAATTATTTACCACTTCTGGTTCTCATGACTTAACAAGCATGTAATGCAAAACTTAGTCAACCTTAAGATCAAGGGGCGCCTGGGTGGCTCAGTCAGTTAAGCGGCTGACTTCGGCTCAGGTCATGATCTCGCGGTCCGTGAGTTCGAGCCCTGCGTCGTCGGGCTCTGTGCTGACAGCTCAGAGCCTGGAGCCTGTTTCGGATTCTGTGTCTCCCTCTCTCTCTGCCCCTCCCCCGTTCATGCTCTGTCTCTCTCTGTCTCAAAAATAAATAAACGTTTAAAAAAAAATTAAAAAAAAAAAGATCTAGTTAGCACTCTATTGGTTATCTTTAGTATTAGTTTTTTATAGAGAGCCCAAACTTTTATTTTTTCTCTCTTTTTTTTAAGTTTATTTATTTATTTTGAGTGAGAAAGAGCACACACGTGTGAGCAGGGGAGTGGCAGACAGAGAAGGAGAGAGAGAATCCCAGGCAGCCTCCATGCTGTCAGCATAGAGCCCAATGAAGGGCTCACTTGATCCCACAAACTATGAGATCATGACCTGAGCCGAAATCAAGAGTCAGAGACTTAACTGACTGAGCCACCCAGGCACCCCGAGAGCCCAAACTTTTAAAAATGTAGACTCATGGGGCACCTGGGTAGCTCAGTCATTTCAGTGACTGACTCTTGATTTTGGCTCAGATCACGATCTTGTGGTTCCTGGGTTCTAGCCCTGCATCAGGATGTGTGATGATGGTTGCGGAACCTGCTTGGAATTCTCTTTCTCCCTCTCTCTCTGCCCTCCCCCATTCACACATGTTCTCTCTCTCTCAAAGAGAAGTAATTAATTAATTAAAAATAAATAAATGTAGACATTTATTACTTGTGAGGTTGGAGAAAATTATAACAAGTATCTCATACAAGAGCTATTTCCTCAGAAATATTGCAGCAATAATAAAATCATACAGTTTCTCTTACATGACCTTGAAAATTCATGAAGTCTTTAAGAATAAAAAAATCATTTTTCCATCTCTGCAGGTTGGTATCATGCGTGATCGTCTGATTCAGTTCATCTCTAAACTGCAGTTTGCCGTGACTGTACTTTTTGCATCGTGGACTGAGAAAAAACGTCGAAAGTCAACCACCACTTTATGTATACTCAATATTGTCTTCTCTCCATTTGTGCTGGTCTTCATAGTTTTTTCTACACTACTCTCCTCTCCATTACTCCCCCTCTTCACCCTTCCTCTGTTCTTGGTGGGCTTTCCCCGACCTGTTCAGAGTTGGCCAGGAGCAGTGGGCACCACAGCCTGCATATGTGCAGATACAGTATACTACTACCAGATGGTCCCACATTTGACCACTGCGCTGCAGTCTGCAATGGCAGCTGGAAGTTTAGGTAAGTAAATGGGCTGTGCTCACAAAATCTTCACCAATGTATTTAAAGTACAAAAAAATGAATATACAGAAAAAGTCTTTTGATCCAACCATTATATAGATTCTAATACTATGATATATGGCAGAAGGACTAAATATGAAATAGAAGTATGTATCTTGCTTCTTATTTTGAGGTGTAAATAAAGTCACAAAATAAGAATAATAAGGGAAAATTTCATCAAGGTGATTTGACAGTTTTTTAAAAACATTTTTTTGGATAAAATCAGGTTATAGTCCTACCACTGAAACATGAAAAAACCTTATCTACCAGAACTTCCATGAATCTATAGTGAGTTCACATCAAGCAAATGCAATGGCTTAGATCCATAAAGATTAAAAACTAGCTTTATGTAATATCAGATTGAAGGGTTTAAGGGAGTTTGTTCATACCTTATTAGTTATTGTATAACAATGTAAAAGCAGTCTGATGAGGTTACAGGGCAAGATGACAAAAGCTATGGCCAATGATCAGTAGCCTCCCAAAATGAAATACTTTGCAAATATCAGCAAGAAAAAATATTTTTGATGAGGATAAACTAATTTTATGAGTTAATGCTTTCATTGTACACTAACTAAAAATTCAACTATATTGCACTTCTTGAGGTTGGTTTTAGATAAAGTACAAGCTGATGCCAGAGGTGTGTTATCTCCTACCATTGTTTACCTTAGCCCTTGAAACTTGTTTTAGAAATATCTAGTGAAGGGGCGCCTGGGTGGCGCAGTCGGTTAAGCGTCCGACTTCAGCCAGGTCACGATCTCGCGGTCTGTGAGTTCGAGCCCCGCGTCAGGCTCTGGGCTGATGGCTCGGAGCCTGGAGCCTGTTTCCGATTCTGTGTCTCCCTCTCTCTCTGCCCCTCCCCCGTTCATGCTCTGTCTCTGTCTCAAAAATAAATAAATGTTAAAAAAAAAAAAAAAAAAAAAAAGAAATATCTAGTGACATCTTGGCAAACTGGTTCTAGGCAGAAGGTTAATTTCAAATCAGATTTTTTTTTTTTAGTGTATTTGTTTATTTTTGAGAGCATGCACCTGAGTTGGGGAGGGGCAGAGAGAGAATCCCAGGCAGGCTCCACACTGTCAGTGCAGAGCCCGATGCTGGGCTTGAATTCAAACTGTGAGATTATTACCTGAGCCAAAATCAAGAGTCAGACGCTTAACCAACTGAGCCACCCAGGCACTCCTCAAATTAGAAGTTTAATGAAATGCTTACTTGGATTGAATTTCCTAATTATCTATTTGTTATCTAAAATATGTGAGGTGTGGCGTCTAGGTGGCTCAGTCAGTTAAACGTCCGACTTTGGCTCAGGTCATAATCTCACAGTTCATGAGTTTGAGCCCCACATTGGGCTCTGTGCTGACAGCTCAGAGCCTGGAACCTGCTTGGGGTTCTGTGTCTCCCTCTCTCTCTGCCCCTCCCCCTCTCACGGTCTGTCTCTCTCTCAAAAATAAACATTAAAATTTTTTTTAAATAAAATATGTGAACTAATTTAGGAAAAACTTTGTAGTATATATTTTTTTATTAAAAAAATTAGTTAACGTTACTTATTTTTGAGAGACAGAGAGAGACAGCACGAGCAGGAAAGACACAGCAGAGAGAGACACAGAATCTGAAACAGGCTGCAGGCTCCGAGCTGTCAGCACAGAGCCCAACGCAGGGCTCAAACCCATAAACTCTGAGATCATTACCAGAGCTGAAGTCGGATGCTTAACTGACTGAGCCACCCAGGAGCCCCATATAGTACAAATTTTTTAATGAATAATCATTTTTTCTCTTTCATAGGAAGTATTCTACATTTTTAATCTTTTCATCCAGTTTGAATTAATGTTTATTATATAATACTATGCCACTTTAAAAAATACCTGAGGCTTGACTCACATTTGAAGTAATAAATAACTTAGCAGTAAGGTAGAAATTATACTTTATTATCAAATCAGTTATATTCAGCCAAGAGTGTGTCATAAAGTATTCCTGGGGGGGGTGGGCAGTGGTAAAGAATGTGGTAACATTTCACACACATCTTATTGGCAGAAATATAAAAGTTAGACATTACCAAGTACTGGCTGGGGTATGAGGAACAGGAATTTTCTGGAATTTGCTGGAAGGGAATATAAATTCATACAACCACCTTGAAGGGTAAACTAATAGTCTATAGTAAAGTAAAGATACACATATCCTATGGCCTAGGGATTCAGTTTTAGATTCCATAGTTCTAATTAGATTCTAATTGTGGAGAAACTCTTGCACATGTGTTCTGGGGGGTTCCAAAGACTATATCCAGGTTTGATGATTTACTAAGAGGACTCACAGAGCTCAGTGTATATTTGTATTCACAGCTAAGGTTTATTACAGCAAAAGGCTGCAGAACAAAATCAAGAAAAGTTATATGGGTTAAGACATGGTGCAAGCTTCCAGATGTCCTCTCCCGATGGAGTCACACAGAACATGCTTAAGATCCCACGCACATGTTGTCACAACATGTATGGTATGGTGACTACCAGTTATTTGGGCTTTTACTGGGGCTTTGTCATGGAGGCACCTTCCGCCTAGCATGTACCAAAATTCCAGACTCACAGAAGGAAAGCAAGTATTCAGTATAAACTGCATTGTTTGCACAAACTGTTTAGACACAATGAGACTTTTATCAGGGAGAATGGTGAGGATTCTTCTGAAATACAAGTTCCCAGGTGCCAGCCATCAGCCAGCTTTGCAAGCAGGACTTTCAAAGGGTAGCAGTCAGTTCTCCTGTGTTAACTCTTTACTGCACAATACGTTGTGTAAGCAGACTTGCACAAAGATAATTTCTGCAGTATTATTATATAATAGAGAAAAATTAGAACAATATGGATATAGTTATTAACATGGAAATGAATATTCAAATTTAGCTATATTCATAAAATGAATTCTCAACCACAGGTACAATTGACTTTTAAGCTATTTGCAGTCAACATGGTCAAATCTCAGAGACATAATGTTGAGAGAAAACTAATTTCTAAAGGTTTTGTACAAGTGTGGCAGGTAGCATTGTATGTAAATTTTAATACCACAAAACATCTTTATATGTGTGTTTATAAAAATGTCCAAAATGCTTTAAATAATGTGAAGTTGGCTTTTATACATTTAATATTTATCCTACTATATTTAACATGTATTTAGGATTTTATATAACATAGGTTCTAATCTGTTGTTTCTCTGAAAAATATATCCTTGAATTTTTATGTATTATCACCTATAAATTTTCTCTTCTGTCCCTGTTCCTATAAAGACCTTAATTTAATGCCTCCTAATATGCAATGAATAATTGTTTCTATTCTTGACATGAAGACAGCATAAAAGGAGCTATGAATCAGTTCCAAGAGTGTTACCAATTTTGAAAATTCACATGGCAAAATAAAGCAAGCTTGAATATTACTTACTTTTTTTTTTTTTCTAATTTGTTTTAGGTCTCCTCTTACCTGGGTCTCATTACTTGGGCCGTTTTCAGGATCGTTTAATATGGATAATGATTCTAGAATGTGGCTATACTTACTGCTGTATTAACATTAAGGTCAATGTACATTTGAAACCTCTAGTTTTTTTATAGTACATGTGTAAAATTTTACCTCTTATAGACACATCATACACTGAATAGCTGAATTTAAGAGTATCAATTAATTACCTGTGAAAACACTTAAGGATTTTTAAAGTATATTTCAATTAGCACATATTGATAGGTAGACTAGTACTGATTGTTTAATAGAGCATAGTAACAAAATATTGCCAGCCCCCTTTTTGTCTGGACCTATTCTTTTTATCCCTACTTGGTTGAGCATCTCAAAAGTGTCACTCAGTAATATTTTTTCCCTATATTATATATGCATTCTCAACTTAATAAAAAACCTCTTCTGATCCTTACTACCCTACCTGCTACAGCATGTTTTTCTCTTCTTTTTAAAACAAAATTTTTTAAAACAATTGCTTATAATCAAATCTCAAATTTCTTTTCTCCTATCTCTCTTCAACTTACTCTAGGTTTTTGACCCTATTACCTATTACTGTACCAAAACTGCTCTTGTCATTGTCTCCAGTGGCTATCACATTGGTAAATCCAATGATCAGTTCTCAGACCTGGTCTTGTTTGACCTGTCTGTAGCATTTGACACAGTCTATGTCTTCTTTTTGCTTATTTCATGGGTCATTCCTTGTCAGCCTCCTTTGATGGTTCCTTCTCTTTTCCTTGATCTCTTGATATCAGATGACCTCAACATCAGAGTACCCCAGAGCCCAGCAGTCCTTGGTGACAACTGCATCCTTCTGGTTGCTCAGCCCCAAAACATTTGAACTTTAGTCCGGTGACATTTCACACCTGTTTACTTCTATGTCCCATATGCAGTCCAACAAGAAATCCTATTAGCTCTGTCGTTAAGCCATATCCTATGTCCTACCACTTCTCATCACCCTGCTATTAGCTATCTTTATCTCTTTCCTGGGTAATTGCAATAGTCTCCTAATTGGTCTCCCCACTTCTACCTGTGCCTGTCTCTTGTCTGTTCTCAACTAGAGTGATCTTTATAAAGTCTAAGTCAGATCATGTCACTTCTCTACTCAAAACCCTACAGTAAATCTTTTTTTTTTTTTATTCAGAGTAAAAGCCAGGGCCTTGAATGGTCAGTCTCCCTATTTCCTCTTGGCCTCCTCTACTACTTGAATCCTCTCAATTGTACTCACACAGTCAACTCCCTCACCACCTTCAAGTCTTTGCTCAAATGTCACCTTCTCAGTGAAGTCTACTATGGCTCTCCCATATATTCCCATATGTATTCCCACTACCATCCAGCACTCCTAGTCCTCCTTGGCTTGCTTTACTTTTTCTTTATTTTCATAGCACTTATACCTTCAAACAAACTATGTAATTTACTTATTATTTTCATTGTTGACTGTATCCCTTTACTTTCTAATGTAAGTGTCACAAGGGCAGGGATCTCCGTTTCAAGGGGTATATCCTAAGTCCCTGGAACAGTGTCTGTCTGGCACATAATAGGCCTGTGATAAATATTTGTTGAATGAATAATGAATGAATGAATTTTTTTGTCTTAGCACAGACTGGATAAAATTGCTGGTGACTAAAAAACTTTTTCTTTAGCTCATTGGTTCTCAAATTCAGTTCCCCAGATTAGTAATATTAACATCTACTGGAACTTGTTAGAAGTGGACATTCTTGGTCACCACCTCAGACCTCCTGAATCAGAAACTCTAGAGGAGGGCCCAGCAATCTGTGTTTTAACTGACCCACAGTGATTCTGACTCACCTAAAGTTTGAGAACCTAGTCTAACCTGTACAAATAGGAGAAGGCAAAAATCCATGCAAAATATTGAAGGCATTTTCATTGCTTCATTTAGGCTCTATTTTTAAAATGGGATGCTTTATAATACCTAATAATGTGGGTCCTTTATTGCTCTTTTGTGGTCTGTTATACATGTAGTGTAAAGATACACTTTTCAGTGGCAATCTTTGTTTCTTTTTCATTTTTTCAGACACAACGTGGCTTAGTGCCATCTTACCAACATTTATATGTTATATGCTTTAAATATTACAAAGCACTTTTATTACTTAAATCTTCACACCCCTGTGTGCTAGGATTATTTTTCTTTGAAAGAGAAGGAAAAGGAATCTCCGGATAAGTGACCTACTCAAGGTTAAGTACTAGCACCTGGTAGAGCCATGATTTTAAGATGGGTTTTGATGTCACATTCCATGTTCTTTCCCTGGATCCTAATACACCCTGACAGCATCGCCTTTTACTAAAGGCACTGGTAGTTTTGTAAAAATGTGTAAATAAACAACAATATTAATAATAATATAAACAGTGACTTCGTGCATCCTCTTCAAGGGATTCCTTCTAGGAAAGTAATAAAAATGTGTTTAAAATTCATGCAAAAAAATAAAATAAAATTCATATAAAAACATTCATAATATTCATTCTATCAACATATATTTGTTGCATTCCTACTGTGTGCCAAGTACTGGTTTAGGCACTGCAGATATAATAGTAACCAAAAGATAGCTGTTGTATGGAATTTACATTATAGTTGGAGGAGACAATAACTGAATACATAAATCTGTATGATAATGATGATGTTATTATAATTAAAAAACTGGAACAGGAAAATAGTTGAATCAGTTATGGCATATCCATACAATAGAATAATGTTCTCATAAAGTAGGATACAAAACTACTGTATATACTATATCATTCCAGTTTTGCCTTTTGCCCTCTAAAAAATGTTTATATTTAAAAAAACGTTAAGTGTGATTCAACCTCAACTGTACATACCTATAGTCTTTAAAAATTGTGGTTATAGTCAATTAAATTGTTTTGCCAGTTTCTAGTGGCATCTCTATGATTTCTTTTAAAATAGTAGCACTATTTTTCATCTCTATATGCAACAACAAATTACTAAAGTACTAATAAGTTTGAGTGAAGGTGTAGCTCTTGAGTTAAAGAGGTTTTTTTTTGCATTTTCCATATTTTCATTATGAGAATCCAATCCATGGGCATATACAAAAGTAGTTGCTTTTTTCTATGTAATAAGTACTCATAAACTCAAGTACTTTTTATCTCATCTTTAGGGCTTAGAATTGCAGGAGACATCCTGTCATACTGCTGAAGCTCAAAGAGTTGATGAAGTTTTTCAAAGTGCCTTTGAACAAGAATATGCAAGAGTATGTTCTGTTAATGAACACTTTGGAAATGTCTTGACACCCTGTATTCTTTTGCCAGTAAAACTCTATTCTGATGCCAGGAATGTTCTATCTGGCATAATCGATTCTCATGATAACTTAAAAGAATTTAAAGGTGACCTTATTAAGGTACTTGTGTGGATACTTCTTCAACACTGTTCCAGAAGGCCCAGCATGCAGGAGGTTATTCACAAAACTGAAAATAAAGGGAAAGAATCTCTAATAATCCTGCCTGCTTTGAATGCTTCACCACAAACCCAATCCCTAGAAGACACAGATAGTTTAAATTCAGAAATTTTGGATGATTGGTCTGATGATAATGTTTTTGGTGATGAGCCAACTATCAAAAAAGGAAAAGAAGAAAAAGATCAATTGAAAGTTGTACCAGGTGTAAATTTGCCTATTCCGGGATCAGTAGAATCACAGGGGGTCGGTGATCATTCAGTAGGCACAGTTCCTGAAAATAATCTTTACAAGGCAGTTATATTGGGATACCCTGTTGTTGACAAAGGAAAGCAAGAAGACGTGGCATATATCCCTCTCATGGAGTTCAGTTGTTCTCATTCTCACTTGTTAAGCTTACCTGAAGAGTGGACGTCTAACTGTTTGCCTAACTCCAAAATGAGGGAGATGAGCTCATTATTTCCAGAAGAGTGGTACCAGTTTGTTTTAAAGCAGTTGGAATGTTTTCATTCAGAAGAAAATGCCTCAAATGTACTGGAAGAAATCGCAAAGGACAGAGTTTTAAGAGACTTTTATGTTCATGCCGTAATGACTTGTTATTTTAGTTTATTTGGAGTAGATACTATGGTTCCCAGTCCTGGTCATATATTGAGAGTTTATAGTGGTGTTTTGCCTTGGTCCCTTGCCTTGGATTGGCTTACAGAAAAGCCGGAACTGTTCCAACTAGCACTGAAAGCTTTCAGGTAATTTATTTTGATTACATACAAATTGTAACTGGCAGAAAAATGATTTTTCAGATAACCTAGAAGGAGGAACCTTTTCTAATTGTAAAAAATAATCACTTTCCTAAAAATGAAAAACAAATGCTTAGTACGTATAGTGATTATATCAAGAGTACTTTAATTTCTACATCCTTTTATTTATGTGGAGAACCTATTTTTCATATGGCTTATTGAATTTCTTCATTTTCACTTCACTCCATCATTTCTCCCTGAAATATGTAGGATTTTAGTTCAATGTCCTAAGAATATTGATTGAATAAAATCTATTTTGTCTATAAAGTGGATTTTATAAATTTTATTAAAAATTTTAAAATTCTTTGTTTCTCCATTTTTAAGGTATACTCTGAAACTCATGATTGATAAAGCAAGTTTAGGTCCAATAGAAGACTTTAAAGAGCTGACTAACTGCCTTGAAGAATATGAAACTGACTGGTACATTGGTTTGATATCTGATGAAAAGTGGAAGGAAGCAGTTGTACAAGAAAAACCATACTTGTTTTCTCTGGGGTATGACTCTAATATGGTAAGGTTAAAAATGTGTTTTTAAACATTTTCATATATTAGTCTTAAGGAATGGAAACCAGTTATAAAGTACTTGAACTGAGTGATAGAGATATAACATTCTGGGATGGATATATTAATCATATTATTAAAGTATTTGTAGTCATGGCTTTATGGCCAACATAGTACAATCCTAGAATGACTGGTTATTTACTTTTGCAAACCTAATTAAAAATGTGTGGCCATTGTGCAGTAACTGACCTATAGGATAGCCAAGTAAAGTTCATTTAATTTACTATAGCATATTTGACTAAATGGATTAGATTCCTATGCCAAATTTGAGTATCACTTTGGATTGGACTCCTAGAAGAAAAACTAATTTATAAGTGGCAAAGCATTCCTTTTGCCACCATCCATGTTTTATTTGAAGCAAATCTAACCTGTGAAAATTCAGGGAGACTCCAAATAATGACTTTTTTTTTTTTTTTTAAGAAAATAGTGCCTGTTCTCATTACATTTAAAATGTTATCAAGTGTGCACAATATGAGTCAATGTTACATGCTCATTGTAGGCTTCACACCTGGCATTGCAGGTGCTTCACAGATGTGCTCCCAATCAAAAATGATGAAAGTTACATTGAAAAACCATTTAAAGACTTGGAAATGGTGCTAAGGGCATATAGCAAATGAAGAAACATTTATTCAAGAGTACTAACTAAAACCCAGTAAGAATAGTGAGAGACTGCAGTATTTGAACCAAGACCCATTCCTTCCCAACTCAGCAAGACAAGCTCTGCTCACATTGATACAATCAAGAAGGGTTCCCTCTCACTTCAGCTGCTGGTTGGAGGACTGTTTTCCTGGGAGAGGCAGGGCTTCAGCATTTCTTACCTTACTTCCAGCTACCTGTTGTGAGGCTAGGTTCTGGGCAGGTGTGGTCAAGAGGTGAGAACTCGAATTTAGTAGAAGATGGCGGCGTAGGAGGACGCTGGGCTCACCGCGCGTCCTGCTGATCACTTAGATTCCACCTACACCTTCCTAAAGAACCCAGAAAACCGCCAGAGGATTAGCAGAACGGAGTCTCCAGAGCCAAGCACAGACGAGAGGCCCACGGAAGAGGGTAGGAAGGGCGGCAAGGCGGTGCGCGCTCCACGGACTGGCCGGAGGGAGCCGGGGCGGAGGGGCGGCTCGCCAGCCAAGCAGAGCCCCCGAGTCTGGCTGGCAAAAGCGGAGGGGCCGGACGGACTGTGTTCCGACAGCAAGTGCAACTTAGCGTCTGGGGGAGGTCTTAAGTTAACAGCTCTGCTCGTGAAGCGGGAAGGCTGGAGGACAAAGGGAGGGAGAGCCCCCGGACAGCAGAGCTCAGCTTGGCGGGGAACAAAGGCGCTCGCCAGCGCCATCTCCCCCGCCCATCCCCCAGCCAAAATCCCAAAGAGAACCAGTTCCTGCCAGGGAACTTGCTCGCTCCGCGCAAACACCCAACTCTGTGCTTCTGCGGATCTGACTCCCTCCCGCTGCCACAGGGCCCCTCCTGAGGTGGATCACCTAAGGAGAAGCGAGCTAAGCCTGCCCCTCCTGCCCCCGTGCACCTTGCCTACCCACCCCAGCTAATACGCCAGATCCCCAGCACCACAAGCCTGGCAGTGTGCAAGTAGCCCAGACGGGCCACGCCACCCCACAGTGAATCCCGCCCCTAGGAGAGGGGAAGAGAAGGCACACACCAGTCTGACTGTGGTCCCAGCGGTGGGCTGGGGGCAGACATCAGGTCGGACTGCGGCCCCGCCCACCAACTCCAGTTATACACCACAGCACGGGGGAAGTGCCCTGCAGGTCCTCACCACTCCAGGGACTATCCAAAATGACCAAACGGAAGAATTCCCCTCAGAAGAATCTCCAGGAAATAACAACAGCTAATGAACTGATCAAAAAGGATTTAAATAATATAACAGAAAGTGAATTTAGAATAATAGTCATAAAATTAATCGCTGGGCTTGAAAACAGTATACAGGACAGCAGAGAATCTCTTGCCACAGAGATCAAGGGACTAAGGAACAGTCACGAGGAGCTGAAAAGCGCTTTAAACGAAATGCAAAACAAAATGGAAACGACGACAGCTTCAGATTGAAGAGGCAGAGGAGAGAATAGGTGAACTAGAAGATAAAGTTATGGAAAAAGAGGAAGCTGAGAGAAAGATAAAAAAATCCAGGAGTATGAGGGAAAAATTAGAGAACTAAGTGATACACTAAAAAGAAATAATATATGCATAATTGGTATCCCAGAGGAGGAAGAGAGAGGGAAAGGTGCTGAAGGGGTACTTGAAGAAATTATAGCTGAGAACTTCGCTGACCTGGGGAAGGAAAAAGGCATTGAAATCCAAGAGGCACAGAGAACTCCCTTCAGACGTAACTTGAATCGATCTTCTGCACAACATATCATAGTGAAACTGGCAAAATACAAGGATAAAGAGAAAATTCTGAAAGCAGCAAGGGATAAACGTGCCCTCACATATAAAGGGAGACCTATAAGACTCGTGACTGATCTCTCCTTTGAAACTTGGCAGGCCAGAAAGGCTTGGCACGATATCTTCAGTGTGCTAAACAGAAAAAATATGCAGCCGAGAATCCTTTATCCAGCAAGTCTGTCATTTAGAATAGAAGGAGAGATAAAGGTCTTCCCAAACAAACAAAAACTGAAGGAATTTGTCACCACGAAACCAGCCCTACAAGAGATCCTAAGGGGGATCCTGTGAGACAAAGTACCAGAGACATCACTACAAGCATAAAACATACAGACATCACAATGACTCTAAACCCGTATCTTTCTATAATAACACTGAATGTAAATGGATTAAATGCACCAACCAAAAGACATAGGGTATCAGAATGGATAAAAAAACAAGACCCATCTATTTGCTGTCTACAAGAGACTCATTTTAGATCTGAGGACACCTTTAGATTGAGAGTGAGGGGATGGAGAACTATTTATCATGCTCCTGGAAGCCAAAAGAAAGCTGGAGTAGCCATACTTAGACAAACTAGACTTTAAATTAAAGGCTGTAACAAGAGATGAAGAAGGGCATTATATAATAATTACAGGGTCTATCCATCAGGAAGAGCTAACTATTATAAATGTCTATGCGCCAAATACCGGAGCCCCCAGATATATAAAACAATTACTCATAAACATAAGCAACCTTATTGATAAGAATATGGTCATTGCAGGGGACTTTAACACCCCACTTACAGAAATGGATAGATCATCTAGACACACAGTCAATAAAGAAACAAGGGCCCTGAATGATACATTGGATCAGATGGACTTGACAGATATATTTAGAACTCTGCATCCCAAAGCAACAGAATATACTTTCTTCTCGAGTGCACATGGAACATTCTCCAAGATAGATCATATACTGGGTCACAAAACAGCCCTTCATAAGTTTATAAGAATTGAAATTATACCATGCATACTTTCAGACCACAATGCTATGAAGCTTGAAATCAACCACAGGAAAAAGTCTGGAAAACCTCCAAAAGCATGGAGGTTAAAGAACACCCTACTAACGAATGAGTGGGTCAACCAGGCAATTAGAGAAGAAATTAAAAAATATATGGAAACAAACAAAATGAAAATACAACAATCCAAACGCTTTGGGACACAGTGAAGGCAGTCCTGAGAGGAAAATACATTGCAATCCAGGCCTATCTCAAGAAACAAGAAAAATCCTAAATACAAAATCTAACAGCACACCTAAAGGAAATAGAAGCAGAACAGCAAAGGCAGCCTAAACCCAGCAGAAGAAGAGAAATAATAAAGATCAGAGCAGAAATAAACAATATAGAATCTAAAAAAACTGTAGAGCAGATCAACGAAACCAAGAGTTGGTTTTTTGAAAAAATAAACAAAATTGACAAACCTCTAGCCAGGCTTCTCAAAAAGAAAAGGGAGATGACCCAAATAGATAAAATCACGAATGAAAATGGAATTATTACAACCAATCCCTCAGAGATACAAACAATTATCAGGGAATACTATGAAAAATTATATGCCAACAAATTGGACAACCTGGAAGAAATGGACAAATTCCTAAACACCCACACTCTTCCAAAACTCAATCAGGAGGAAATAGAAAGCTCGAACAGACCCATAACCAGCGAAGAAATTGAATCGGTTATCAAAAATCTCCCAACAAGTAAGAGTCCAGGACCAGATGGCTTCCCAGGGGAGTTCTACCAGACATTTAAAGCGGAGATAATACCTATCCTTCTCAAGCTATTCCAAGAAATAGAAAGGGAAGGAAAACTTCCAGACTCATTCTATGAAGCCAGTATTACTTTGATTCCTAAACCAGACAGAGACCCAGTAAAAAAAGAGAACTACAGGCCAATATCTCTGATGAATATGGATGCAAAAATTCTCAATAAGATACTAGCAAATCGAATTCAACAGCATATAAAAAGAATTATTCACCATGATCAAGTGGGATTCATCCCTGGGATGCAGGGCTGGTTCAACATTCGCAAATCGATCAACGTGATACATCACATTAACAAAAAGAGAAGAACCATATGATCCTGTCAATCGATGCAGAAAAGGCCTTTGACAAAATCCAGCACCCTTAATAAAAACCCTTGAGAAAGTCGGGATAGAAGGAACATACTTAAAGATCATAAAAGCCATTTATGAAAAGCCCACAGCTAACATCATCCTCAACGGGGAAAAACTGAGAGCTTTTTCCCTGAGATCAGGAACACGACAGGGATGCCCACTCTCACCGCTGTTGTTTAACATAGTGCCGGAAGTTCTAGCATCAGCAATCAGACAACAAAAGGAAATCAAAGGCATCAAAATTGGCAAAGATGAAGTCAAGCTTTCGCTTTTTGCAGATGACATGATATTATACATGGAAAATCCGATAGACTCCACCAAAAGTCTGCTAGAACTGATACATGAATTCAGCAAAGTTGCAGGATACAAAATCAATGTACAGAAATCAGTTGCATTCTTATACACTAACAATGAAGCAACAGAAAGACAAATAAAGTAACTGGTCCCATTCACAATTGCACCAAGAAGCATAAAATACCTAGGAATAAATCTAACCAAAGATGTAAAAGATCTGTATGCTGAAAACTATAGAAAGCTTATGCAGGTAATTGAAGAAGATATAAAGAAATGGAAAGACATTCCCTGCTCATGGATTGGAAGAATAAATATTGTCAAAATGTCAATACTACCCAAAGCTATCTACACATTCAATGCAATCCCAATCAAAATTGCACCAGCATTCTTCTCGAAACTAGAACAAGCAATCCTAAAATTCATATGGAACCACAAAAGGCCCCGAATAGCCAAAGTAATTTTGAAGAAGACCAAAGCAGGAGGCATCACAATCCCAGACTTTAGCCTCTACTACAAAGCTGTCATCATCAAGACAGCATGGTATTGGCATAAAAACAGACACATAGACCAATGGAATAGAATAGAAACCCCAGAACTAGACCCACAAACGTATGGCCAACTCATCTTTGACAAAGCAGGAAAGAACATCCAATGGAAAAAAGACAGTCTCTTTAACAAATGGTGCTGGGAGAACTGGACAGCAACATGCAGAAGGTTGAAACTAGACCACTTTCTCACACCATTCACAAAAATAAACTCAAAATGGATAAAGGACCTGAATGTGAGACAGGAAACCATCAAAACCTTAGAGGAGAAAGCAGGAAAAGACCTCTCTGACCTCAGCCGTAGCAATCTCTTACTCGACACATCCCCAAAGGCAAGGGAATTAAAAGCAAAAGTGAATTACTGGGACCTTATGAAGATAAAAAGCTTCTGCACAGCAAAGGAAACAACCAACAAAACTAAAAGGCAACCAACGGAATGGGAAAAGATATTTGCAAATGACATATCGGACAAAGGGCTAGTATCCAAAATCTATAAAGAGCTCACCAAACTCCACACCCGAAAAACAAATAACCCAGTGAAGAAATGGGCAGAAAACATGAATAGACACTTCTCTAAAGAAGACATCCGGATGGCCAACAGGCACATGAAAAGATGTTCAACGTCGCTCCTTATCAGGGAAATACAAATCAAAACCACACTCAGATATCACCTCACGCCAGTCAGAGTGGCCAAAATGAACAAATCAGGAGACTATAGATGCTGGAGAGGATGTGGAGAAACAGGAACCCTCTTGCACTGTTGGTGGGAATGCAAATTGGTGCAGCCGCTCTGGAAAGCAGTGTGGAGGTTCCTCAGAAAATTAAAAATAGACCTACCCTATGACCCAGCAATAGCACTGCTAGGAATTTATCCAAGGGATACAGGAGTACTGATGCATAGGGGCACTTGTACCCCAGTGTTTATAGCAGCACTCTCAACAATAGCCAAATTATGGAAAGAGCCTAAATGTCCATCAACTGATGAATGGATAAAGAAATTGTGGTTTATATACACAATGGAATACTATGTGGCAATGAGAAAAAAAGAAATATGGCCTTTTGTAGCAACGTGGATGGAACTGGAGAGTGTGATGCTAAGTGAAATAAGCCATACAGAGAAAGACAGATACCATATGGTTTCACTCTTATGTGGATCCTGAGAAATGTAACAGAAACCCATGGGGGAGGGGAAGGAAAAAACAAAAAAAAAGAGGTTAGAGTGGGAGAGAGCCAAAGCATAAGAGACTGTTAAAAACTGAGAACAAACTGAGGGTTGATGGGGGGTGGGAGGGAGGGCAGGGTGGGTGATGGGTATTGAGGAGGGCACCTTTTGGGATGAGCACTGGGTGTTGTATGGAAACCAATTTGACAGTAAATTTCATATATTAAAAAATTAATTTAAAAAAGGAAATATTATACAGTAATAATAATAACTTTTATATATCTACAAAAAAAAAAAAAAAAGAGGTGAGAACTCCTTTCTGGCCAACCTATCTCTTTGGATGGAGGCTTTACTCTGGACTTGGTGCCACTGAGAATAACGGGGACCTGACCAGCCTTACCTGCTTGGCAGGTGGAAGTTCCACACTGGGAGAGGCAAACCAGGAAGACCTGAGGTTAATGCCTTTCTTCTATGTTCTAAAGCAGAGCTGTCTCTCAGAAGCATGCCATTATCTGACCCCCAGATAAAGAGCTCTGGCTCTCAGATTTTGCCCAGTGGGAGATGCAGATCATTAAAAAAGAGAGAACTCTACATCTCTTCCCAAAGGAAATTATTTTATCTGCAACAGTGTGGAGACATTGACACCTAAGATGCTCTCAAAAACAACGGAGCTTGTGGTAAAAAGTAATTAAGGGATTGGGGCACCTGGGTGGCTAAGTTGGCTGATGAGCGAGTTTGACCCCCACATCGGGCTCTGCACTGGCAAAGCAGAGCCTGCTTAGGATTCTCTGTCTCCCTCTCTCTCCCTCTCTCTCTCTCTCTCTCTCTCTCTCTCTGCCCCTCCTCTGTTCATGCTCTCTCTCAAAAATAAATAAAGCATTAAAAAAAAAGTCATTAAGAGGCTATTGGTAAATTTGTTAGAGATATAAACTAAACTATAGGCTGGGTAGATGAACAGAACCAGGGAAAGAAACCATAGAGAAGAGCCTTCCTGTGATCAAAAATAGGAGCCAAGCTTAATTGGGTCAATCTGTGAAGCGATTTACATTGCAGGTCATTGTTGAAAACAAAGCAGCCGCCTGGCAATCATAGGAGCTTATTAGCAGCTGGGTGTGAGCACTTGATAGATGGAGAGAGCCCTGCTAAACCCATTGCCATCTCATGGTAACTGGGGACACTCACAGGCTGCACTCCCTGAGGAACCACATCAAAGGCTTCACACTTGTGGGAGAGGTAGGGATTAACTTCACTAAGGTCAGTCAGCCACTCACTAAACTAAGCAAGTAACAGTAACATTATTATATAACACCGAAAACATGCAAACAAAACAAAAATAGGTAAATAGGACTTCATCAAAAGTAAAAACTTTTGTGCTTCAAAAGACACCATCAAGAGAGTGAAAAAACAACTCAGAGAATGGGGAAAACATTTGCATATATCTGATAAGGGACTTGTTACTAGAATATTTAAAGAACTCTTACAACTCAATAATAAAAAAAAATTGTATTTAAAATCTGAGCAAATTATAAAATGAGCACAGGATCTCTATAGATATTTCTTCAAAAGAAGATATACACATGGGGCAATAAGCCAATGAAAAGATGGTCAACGTCATTTGTCTTGAGAGAAATGCAAGTCAAAACCACAATGAAGTATCACTTCATACAAGGACATACTATGATGGCTGAAATCAAAAAGGCAGATAATACCTGTTGGATGAGAATATGGAGAATTAGAACTCTCATACAGTGCTGGCAGAAATGTAAAGTAGTACAACATTCAGAAAACATTCTAGCAGTTTCTTAAATGATTAAACTTAGAGTTACCATTTGACTCAGTAATTCCACTCCTAGGTATATACCCAAGAGAAATGAAAGCATAGATCCACGTAGAAACTTGTACATGGATATTTATGGCAGCATTATTTATGACTGACAAAGGGTGGAAACAACCCAACTATCCATCAAGTGATGAATGAATAAGTAAATTGTGGTTTATCCATACAGTGGAATATTAGTCCACCATAAAAAGGAATGAAGTACTAACACATGTTGCAACATTAACGAACCTTGAAAACATAATGCTAAGAAGCCAGTCCCAAAGACCACATAGTATATGATTCCTTTCATATGAAATTTCCACAGAAGACAAAACTATAGAGATAGAAAGTACATTAGTGTTTGCTTATGACTGGGCGAATGAAGGGATAGGAGGGTGATAGCTAAAGAGTACAAGGTTTCTTTTTGAGGTCATGAAAATGTCCTGAAGTCATGGAGATAGTTGTATACGTTTGAATATACTAAAAAACTACTGAATCACACACTTTATATGAGTAAATTGTATGGAAATGTGAATTATATCTCAATAAAGCTATTTTTAAAAAGAGCCTATTGTGTGATTGTCCAACGACTAGGATTTATGACTTAGGCATTGTTGAGGCCAGATAGGGTGAAGGAATAGAAAAGGAAACGAAATAGAAGTAGCTGAGATTTTGCCATTTGGGTCATTGAATGAATGGCTATCATTTCAAGCTTATTCAGAGAGCTACCAAAGAGAGGTGATTCTTGATTCTGAAGACAAGCAACTCATGTGTACGTTTTAATACACCACTTTCTGTTTAAGTTTGCCTAAGCACAATGGAATTTTTTTCTAATTTTATAAATAAAATGTAATGACCTGAACATAATTTTTTTTTTTCTTCTTCTTCTTCTTTCCTGTCCCCCTTTTATACTTTAAAGGGAGTTTACACTGGGAGAGTACTTAGCCTTCAAGAATTGCTGGTCCAAGTTGGGAAGTTAAATGCTGAAGCTGTTAGAGGCCAGTGGGCCAATCTTTCCTGGGAATTGCTTTATGCCACAAACGATGATGAGGAACGATACAGTATCCAAGCTCATCCACTACTTTTAAGAAACCTTACGGTACAAGCAGCTGATCCTCCCCTGGGATATCCAGTTTACTCTTCAAAACCTCTCCACATACATTTGTATTAGAGCCCATTTTGACTTGTAAACGTATTGTCATCACATGAGATGGGGTTTTTTTTTTTTTTTTTCCATTCTAGAAAAGTAACAATGTGATTCCTCATAACTTCACTGGACTTCTCTCTCTTCCTCCAAGTCCGATGCCTGAGAAAAGCTAAGCTCTGTAAAGTTGACTCTCTTAGCTATCTTAATGGTTAAAAAAAATCAAACAAACTTGATCTGACATGAAAGTTAGAGCTAGTCGGCCAGTATTTGTGCCCTGTGGATTGTGGTAGGTTTTAGCAAATATAAAACATTTGTGTAAGATTAGATAATAAATTTTTTAATGCCTCCTTAAATATGTGGTAGGTGACTTGCCTTATGGAAGTCAGCAGCTATGTGATTTTTACATACTCAGAAGACACACGTATCAGTGCTTTTAAGTAATGGTAATGGATCCTATTGAAAGTTGCAAAATGTATATATATTTATTTGAAATACTAAATTTTATAGTATTTTCAAACTTAATGCCGTTTTAACATTTAACATGGTCTAAGTATTTTCATATAATCTATTCATTTTCTTTTCATATACTTCAATTCAGAAACCTTAAAAGCCTTTAGTAAAATCTCTTACAATAAAATATTTTCTTTTCCTTTCCCCGTATCCTTTTGATATACATGAAAGAAACTGGGTTTAACTTGCTTTTCAGGATTAATAGTGTTTGGTTACAACATAATGAGTTCACTAGTAGAGGGCATTCTGTTGATCTGGCTCCTTAAGCATTTCTTTTTCTTTTTCTTTTTTTTTTTTTAATGTTTATTTATTTTTGAGAGAGAGAGAGAGACACAGAATCCGAAGAGGCTCCAGGATCCTAGCTGTCTGCACAGAGCCTGAGGCAGGGCTTGACCTCACAAATTGCAAGATCACGACCTGAGCCAAAGTCGGTCGCCCAACAGACTGAGCCATCCAGGCACCCCAGGCATTTCTTTTCAGTTGAATATACTGCTTCTGAAGAATGATTTACCCAATAGGACTAATGGGCACTAGTGTTGTAGGTATATGAACTAAAGACTGAAAGAAATGGTAGAAAAATTTTCATAACATCAGGATATTCATTCTTTTGCTGCTTATAGATACAGAGAAAAGACTGGTGGTTGCATGAGGAGGGTGGTGGGAGATGAAATGGGTGAAGGGGATCAAAAAGAATAAACTTCCAGTTATAAAATAAGTTAGTCATGGGGATATAATGTACAGCACGGTGACTATAGTTAATACTGTATCCCTCATCTGAATGCTGTTAAGAGTAGCTCTTAAAAGTTCTCATCACAAGAAAAATTTTTGTTAAGTGTGACAGATGTTAACTAGACTTACTGTGGTGATCATTTCACAATATATACAAATGTTAAATCATTATGTACACCTGAAACTAATGTTATCTGTCAGTGATAGCTCAATTAAAAAAAAATAGTTAAGTTGGGGTGCCTGGATGGCTCAGTCAGTTAAGTGTCCTACTTCGGCTCAGGCCATGATCTCAGTTTGTGAGTTCAAGCCCCCTGTTGGACTCTGTGCTGACAGCTCGGAGCCTGGAGCCTGCTTCAGATTCTGTGTCTCCCTCTCTGCCCCTCCCCTGCTCATGCTGTGTGTCTCTCAAAAATAAATAAACATGATCAATGTAGCCAATAAAGATATTAAAACATGCTTCCAAGGTCGTCCCTTTGGAAAAACATACATGTGGATTTGCTTTATTGTCTAATTAGATAAGATTTAAGATAAGGGATGATGAAATTTTCTTTGATCTTTAGCCTTAAGATTCACAAATCTTAATAGAAAACAATACTGACTCTTGCTTCAGAGAATAACCTTGGAAGTTGATTAAAAATCATTATAAGGTTTTATTTTTCTATGTGTTTTTTTTCCTGAAGAGTATACCTCCTATACTTCTATGAGGCAATGGCAAACAATATTACAAATGAACGGTTAGGATGCTAAGGCAGACATAAATGTTTACTAGAATATGGCTATTAAAAAAGATGAGGACAGGGAAAAACAAATCAAAACCACAATGAGATACCACCTTACACCTGTCAGAATGGCTAACATTAACAACTCAGGCAACAACAGATGTTGGCGAGGATGCGGAGAAAGAGGATCTTTTTTGCATTGTTGGTGGGAATTCAGGCTGGTGCAGCCACTCGAAAACAGTATGGAGGTTCCTGAAAAAACTAAAAATAGAACTACCCCACGACCCAGCAATTGCACTACTAGGTATTTATCCAAGGGATACAGGTGTGCTGTTTCAAAGAGACATATGCACCCCCATGTTTATAGCAGCACTATCAACAATAGCCAAAGTATGGAAAGAGCCCAAATGTCCATCGATGGATGAATGGATAAAGAAAATGTGGTGTGTGTGTGTGTATACACACACACATACACAATGGAGTATTATTCAGCAATCAAAAATAATGAAATCTTGCCATTTGCAACTATGTGGATGGAACTGGAAGGTATTATGCTAAGTGAAATTAGACAAAGACAAAAATCATATGACTTCACTCATGAGGACTTTAAGACACAGAACAGCTGAACATAAGAGAAGGGAAACAAAAATAATATAAAAACAGGGAGGGGGACAAAACAGAAGAGACTCATAAATGTGGAGAACAAACTGAGGGTTACTGGAGGGGTTGTGGGAGGGGGGGATGGGCTAAATGGGTAAGGGGCACTAAGGAATCTCCTGAAATCACTGTTTCACTATATGCTAACTAATTTGGATGTAAATTTTAAAAAATAAAAAATATAAAAAAAAAAAGATGAGGAAGGGTCTTAACATAATAATCTAAGTTCCTACCTTAAGAAACTAGAAAAGGGCAAAATAAACCCAAAGTGAGCAAAAGGAGGAAAATAATAAAGAGTAGAAATCAATGAAATTGAAAATAGGAAAACAATAGAGAAAATTTTGAAAGCAGTGGTTCTTTGAAAATTTTCAATAAAATTGATAGAATGAAATAAAGAATATCACTACAAATAGGGGCACCTGGTAGCTCAGTCAGTTAAGCATCCAACTCTTGATCCTAGCTCAGGTCTTGATCTCGGGGTCATGAGTTCAAGCCCTGCACTGGGCTCCACGCTGGGCATGGAGCCTACTTAAAATAAAATAAAATAAAAAAGAGTATCATTACAAATCAGACTTTAAAAAGATAATAAAGAAATACTACAAACTTTACATTCATAAACTTGACAACTTAAGAAAATGACTCAATTCTTGAAAACCACAAACTACTAAAGCTCGACCAAAACTAAAACAGATGAAATAGACAATCTCAATATCCTATAGCCATTAAAGAAATTACATTTTTAATTTAAAATCTCCTGAAAAAGAAATAATCCAGGCTCAGATACTCTGGCTTCTTTATTTTTATAAATATTTTTATACATGTTGTTGCATGTATCAGTAGGTCATTCATTTTTGTTCCATTATATGGAATAGTTCCCAGTTTGTGTGTTCCTTTCATCTGTTGATGGACATTTTGGCTTTTCACAATTTGGGAGACTATTATGTAAAAGTTGTCATGAACATGCATTTACAAGTCTTCATATGGACCTGTTTTCATTTTTGGGAAAATATCAAGGACTAGAATGGCTGGATCATATGGGGTGTACGTTTAACTTTTAAGAAATCGCCAAACTTTTTAAAATCAATTGTGCTACTCTACATTCCCACCAGCAGTATATGTGTATAAACTACTATTTCATTCATATAAAACCCTAGAAAATGCAAACAAATCTATAGTGACAAAGTATATCATTGGTTACCTGGGATGAGATAGGCAGGGGGAATAGTCACAAAGGGTCACAAAAGAACTTTGGGGGCTGTTTGCTCTCTTTTTTGAGCTAATGATTTCATAAGTGTGGCCATATATGTCAAAACATATCAAACTTATACTTTATGTATACTTTATCAATTATACTTACAGAGGTGTTAGAAATAACGTTTATTATTTAATAGGATATGTTTATTCAGCCTCTGAATAACTGATTGTGACTGAGGTCTCACGTGAATTACTGTGCACCCAGTAGTTGGGCAGACTAACCCTAAAGCGATAGCTTCTACTGGTAACTCTTCTAACCAACTCTCCAACTATCACCTTGCACAACCCCATCTCTGCCCCACTTTCAGCATTGATAGAATAAGCACACAGTTTCCTTCCTATTTCAAAGGGTGATTTGAGTTAGTGGCTAGGAAATGAGGGGTCAGTGCAAAATAATAAACACTTTTTAAAAAGTCCGTATGTGAACACTTGGGTTTCACAGCTCGTGACTACCTTTGACAAAATGAACTTTGACAAAAAGCTGCCTTTCCATTTAGGGCTGCTCACAAAAAAGACCAAGGAAGAGAGGGTTTATACACAGAAAAGCATGTCTTTATACATGTCATAGAAAAACACCAAACAGATGAATTTTTAAAGATAATTTTAATTTATTTAAGCCTCTTCATTGGCTGGAACAATTGAGCAAACTGAATTCATTTTTCCTTCATCCCGATACCATGCTATTTTCAGTCTAGGAGTTTTCACCCATGACATTGTGGAGGTCTGGCATACTCTCAGCAAACCCTAAACACTGGCAAGCACAGTGGCAAGGTCTGGAGATTCAATGACAAATAAAACAAAACTGACCTGGACTCCAATCTCTTGAAACCTTCATGTAAACCCCACCCTTTGAAGGTTCAGTGCAGACCACCTTCTCCACAAAGGACTTCCACACTATTCTAAATGTGATGGAGGGGTTTCCATGGTGTAGTGGTTATCACATTCATTTCACACTACTCTATATGCACCTCTCTCCCTTTTCTGAACTGTTTGTGCTTACAATCTATTCCATGCCATATGACAATGTTATTTTGCAGTCCTCTAGAACTGTTTCAACAATTCATCTTTTTGTTTTTACCCCAGGTGCAGTGTATTCAATTAATCATAATTCCCATTTTCATCACTGGTTGTGCAAGAGTTCTCTCGTGTATTTTATCCCCACACTGCACCCTCCATGCCCTCCGCATCCTAAGCTACCATTTCAAGTAATCTAATGTATATCTTTTCACTGTGTTTTCTTCCAAATGAGCACTACCTTCTAAGCACATAAATTTAAGTGTATGTAAACAGAATTATGTTATTGTAGTTCTTTACTTTTCTCTACTCATCACCATGCTTCTAGGATATATCAGTGTTGCTATGTGTTCATTTATTCCATGGCTGCTGTACTCCATGGTGTACCTCTGTCACCTTCCCCCTTTTGTAAAGATAGCCACCAGGGTGGCCTCCAACTTACCCAACAAATGTTCTAGTTATTTTATTTATGTTATTTGGACTATAGCTAAACTATTAACTGCTCATAAAAAAGGAACATGTTTTTCTTGTCAAGGAATATTTGCTAATTTTCTATTGTGGCCTATATATGTTTTCTAATGTAAAGTGGTGAAGATTAAAGTAAAATTAATAATAATAACTAAAATAAGGAGTTGCCAATGGAGTCTTCCTGAGCTGAGTTTAATCCTGGCTTTACCCCCTACTAGCTGTGTGACTTTAGGAAAGTAATATACCTACTTGCTTTGAGCATCTCTTTCTTCTTCTGTAAAAGTGGATAAAACCACATACCTTAGCGGGCTGTTATGAAGAATAAGCGAATTAACTCATACAAAGCAACTTAGAACAGCAAATGGCGTATGACAGGTGTTGAATAATGGCTGCTATGAGCCCTACCAACTGTTTCAAACTATAGGCATTTGGACCCATCAGCTCTTCTAAGAGTGTAAGGATCTTAGAGACAGGACTATTTCAGATACTTCTTTATATCTGCTCATTACCCTACACTGTTTCGTGTAATGTTCCATACGTTTACGTTTAATGGGTTATTATAATTATTTGGTTAGCATTCTGCTAACTTAGATTTTAAGTATATATGCTACAGTAAAATGCTTTTTTTAATCCAAGAATGTGGTATGTGTTAATACCTTTATTGCAAGATTCATGGAAATCTTCTATTATTTATTACATGTTGAAAGTTGTACCTATTAAAAAGTAAAATCAGAAGTTAGTCTTCAGTATATAAAGATTGCTGATTTCATTCTCCCTCCAGTAGCTTAAAAAAAAAAAAAATGCGAGTACTCCTCCTTCAGTCATGTTTTGTCTTCCAGGTTTTAAAGTAAGAGGCATCTGCATCCTGTAACAGAGGGACAGTAACATGAATCACTCTCTCTGTATATTTACCCCAGTTTTGTTTGTTTTTTGTTTTGTTTGTTTTTACAAAAAAAAAAAAAAAGCTATATCATTATTTTTCACTGTTAAGAATTCTTAGGGGCGCATAGGCAGCTCAGTCAGTTAAGTGTGTGACTTCAGCTCAGATCATGATCTTGCGGTTGGTGAGTTCAAGCCCCACGTCAGGCTCTGTGCTTACAGCTCAGACCCTAAAGCCTGCTTCAGATTCTGTGTCTCCCTCTCTCTCTCTGTCCCTCCCCACCCCTCTCAAAAATAAATAAGCATTAAAAAAAGTAAAAAAGAATCCTTATAAAACCTGGGCAAAGGCTTAAATTAGAATAGAAATCATAGTGAGAATTCTAGATCTACACAAACATATCTCTGTATCATATCTCCATATCTTAGTATCATTATCTCCTCTATCAGGTATAAACATCATTGATTAGCATCTGCTCATGCCATTTCTTAAATGCTGAAATCTTTATTATTACTCTTCTAGACCAGCATATCATACCTACACTAACTTGCCTTAATAAATACAAAGAATAGGTCAGGGTATTTAGGATTGAAGTATCTGACAGATAACTCTAAAATTATTTCTGGTTATTTCTAGTACATTGCTTAAAGAGTAAAACGAGGCAACCCAATAATCCTTGAGATGTGATATTTCATTTGGGAAGATATGCATTTACTACTTCCAAGAATTTGCACTAAGACAAAAAAATATGTAACAATTCAGTGCAGCTATTGTTCTTGATCCTGGAAAATAATATATATTCATAAAAACAAAGTTCCAGACATAATGTTCCCACCCTAAACAATAGAAACAAACTCAAGTATTATCAACAAGTACATTCAGTTTGGGATAAGCTATACTGGCATTATCTTAACACAGATGCCTTATAAGCAAATAGAAAATAATAGAAAAGAAGCAGGAGGAGAAAACCATAAAAAAAAAAAAGTGAACAATTTTTTAAAGTTTATATGGTTTTACATAAAGAATGAGGAATTTGATCTCAGAAATGGTCTTCAGAAATGAAAGGATGCCCAGTTTCTCATTAAAAAAAAAGTGATTAGCAACAAGACCCATCTAATGAGCAATATGTTAAAGATGGTGGTAAGAAGAGAAAGGCCATCATTTTAGCAAAGTCTAGATGTAATCGAATGCTTGACTTACTGAGTAATGTCTATATTTTACAGTTATATAATCTATAAAGAAAACAAATTCACATTCTTGTGGATGTCCCAAAGAGTACAACTATTATAATAGCACCAAAAGTCTAGCCCCGGTCCCCCCAACTCCCGCATCCCTCAAAAAAGTAATTTCTATAATGTATTCTTTCTCCACCCTATTGCTTGACTCTTTGATCTTTATCTATTAGTTAAATATCCTGCTACCATCAAAACAGAAACATTAACAGCTAGTACTTAACAAGCAGGACATTCCAAGATATGTTTTAAGGGCTTTCCATGTACTCACTTAATCTCTGTGACAATCCTAGGACTAAGTGCATCATTAGTCTCCATTTTGTAGCTGGGGAGATTGACATAGAAAAGAAGTCTGAGACTGAGGGATGAGGTCATGGGACAGAGCTGGGATTTCAACCCAGGTAGCCTGGTAAGAGGCTCCATGATCTTAATCAGAGAGCTATCACCTCCCTAATACTGAGGACTTTCTTTCCCAACTCTTATCCATCACTGGGCACAATACCACTATACCAGCTGCCCTCCAAAATTCGAAATTCAGATGTAAATCTTTGATGAAGCTCTACCTTTTTTTAAAAAGTTTTATTTAAGGAATCTCTGCACCCCCACATGGGTTTCAAACTCACAACTCCAAGATCAAGAGTCACATGTTCTTCATACTGAGCTAGCCAGGTGCCCCAGAAGCCCCACCTTTAGAACCAACCCACACTACCACATCCCAACATTACCAAAACACTTATAAATGGCCTGGTACCAAGCAAACTCGTCCATATTACAACTTAGTAGAAAATAAGTAGCCCCTTCATTTTTCAAGCTCTGGACTTGGTGCATCATGGAAGTTTTATAACCTTTAAGTCTCTTTAAGCATTTTGTTTTATTTTTTTCACTAATTATTTTCAGGATCCTTCAAAAACTGGGAACAAATTAAGTGCCTAACAATTTGTGGACTGCTTAAATAGTGGAAGGTTATATAATGATACATATGGTATGCTCCCACTGAATAATGCTCTTTATATATCAATCCCTGCTAACATTTCTAAAAGAACGTAGTAGTCATTGAAAATAATTTCACAATAAAAAACATCCACAGAAATAGCCTTTCTTTGCATAATCCTATCCATAATTTTTGGCTTAACTCATTACATTTTCTTGCTCTTCAAACATTAAATTCTTGTGATGGTCACAATTTTCTCAGAAATAGCTCATAATATTCCTCACTTAGCTGTAGGAATGAGTGCCAAAAGAATGAACAATCACCATATTTTTTCAGACATGGACATTTTGGTACATCTCATGTGCACAGTGCTTCCAGAATGAGGCCAAAGGAACCAGCACTACACAGAGAGAGTGTATGATTTTTCACTGCATGGTAAGTGCTTTGACAGAGTAAAGCATGGGCTGAGGCCTCATCCTGGAGAGAAATTGGAGGGGAGACCATTATCATTCCAAGGAGATGGTACCAGGTAGGAATTTGTGATGAAAAACAGTGGAGAAAGAAGACATACATTGGTCAATCAGTAAGTTTTTAGAAGATAAAATGACAATCTCTGATTTGAGTTTACCTTGTAGAAATTTCTAAGACCAATAGTAATTTATAGTAAACCAACAGATATGCCTGGGGAATACAATACTTGTTATATCTTTCATATTTATGTCATAAAGTTGATGGGGAGTAAGAAAAGTTTTCAAGTGCTCAAAAATTTCATACTTTCTACAAGACTGATATGTATTAAGAATTGTATAAATTTGTCTTACCAAACCCTTCTTAAAGTTCTCAATTCGTTTCTTCCCTAATATGTTGGTCAGCCACCAGGCCCAGGTTGGCATATATTGCCACAAATATGCTATTAATAAAAAAGGGTGATCCGCAATCCAAACTTCTTTCAAATCATTGGCCATGCTGATTAACATCAGCCGCACACAACGACTGGTCGCCATCTTGTGGGACTGGGCTACATCAATGTCTACAGACTAAGAAAATGTTAAAAAAAAGTAAGTGAATGCTGAGTATTTATCCAAGATATTTCACAAAACTTTTTAGCTATAAAGGACTCAGAGGTCATGTAGTTGACGCTTTTACTGGGACCTCATGCCCCTTAGAAGACGTCATTGGTACTGATGGGTGTCTATAAACTGTAATGTTTCAAAAAGCCTTAGACAAATCATATATGACCAGATAAGATCATGCAGGCTAAATAAAAGATGAAGGTTCTTTGCTTTTATTTACATCCCCTTTAATTTAATGAAAATTATATATCAATTTAGCAATAAAGATTTTTAAATAAATTACTAATACATATATTTAGCAAATGAAATTCTATAAACCATGGAGTCCATAGTGAACAAATCTGGTGCTGCTAATCCAGTTAACACACTACCATTCTACAAATAAATAAACTGAAGCCCATAAAGGTAGTAACTCATCTGTGTTCACACACATCATTAGCAGTAACCAGATCTTCCAAGTCACCTGATTCCCAAAACAGTGTGTTGCTTCTAGTCTACCTTACAGTCTCCACAGAAAATGTGAAAATATAAATCATATCTGTAAACATTTACACAGAAGCATAAACAGATTTATGTCTCAGCAGAAATTGATCTTCGTGGAGAAGGAGGAAAATTTCACGGTCTTTAGTGGGATTTTGTATCACTGGGTGATACTGGACTCATCGCAAGAAATTTGTCATCCACTTGCCAACTCACCATGTGCAGTCCAAGAGCTGAGGGAAGCACAGGCGTGTGGTCAGGCACAGGTGAAGCTAACCTAAAATTATTGCAATCCAGCCAGGCTTTTTCTAAGCTCCTTCACCATAGCTCTTCTTTAAAATCCCAGTAAGATTTAATGTGCTAAAATTCAGCCACACAAATCCTTTCAATGTTGCTATAATTTGTGAAGTGATAGAAACTGAGTTTTTAAAATGTTGATAGCCCACATCATAGTGGATTACTTATAAGCAGTATCTTATCAACTTCTTTAGCCTTTATTAAAACTGAATGCTAAAGCACTAGCGGCTAAACTTAACAGCGGTCCTACTGCCATGAGTTAAGTTTTGCAAATAATTCATAACACAGTAACATGTTAGTGTAATATGTTAGAAAAAATTCTAAGCACAGTGATGCAATACCAATACATAACTACTAAAGCGTTCAAATTATTCTCCAACTAGAAGTTTTTTACCTTTGTGACTTCTTCAGACAGGGCATTCTTCACAATATTTGACTGCACAGGTCCTGGACAAATGTTAGAAACTACTATACCTGGGTATGTAGCAAGTTCAGTACGGAGGCAATTAAAAAAACCCTAATAGGCCAAAAACAAAAAAAAAACAAAAACAAAGAAAGAGGGCAACAAATAAAATTAAATACATGTATCTCATGTTTGCTATTAGCACGACATTACTTTTCTTCAACTTTTTATATGGGACACTAGCACATTATCAAAATATGTTTTTAAATGCCAAGTAAAGGACAGGAAATCTCATTGGGCAAGTTTATTAAACATTTTTAACTCTAAGGGCAATCTAGGACGCCTGGGTGGCTCCGTCGGTTAAGGGTCTGACTCCTGATTTCAGTGCAGGTCATGATCTCACGGTTCGTGGGATCGAGCCCCATGTCGTGCTCAGTGCTAACAGGGCAGAGCCTGCTTAGGATTCTCTTTCTCCCTCTCTTTCTGCCCCTCCGCTGCTCACATTCTCCTCTCCCTCCCTCTCTCTCTTTCCCTCTCAAAAATAACTAAGCACTAGAAAAAAGACTGGGGGCAATTTAGAACAGGCATCCTCAGGCATCACCATCTTCTGGTAGGAATAATTGACACCTTCTGGCAGTGGTGGCTGACACCACGAGTTATGTCTCACGGTAGGCGCAGGACAGGGGAAAAACTATCCCCGGAGACTCTGACACACCCTCCCCACACCAGTCCCCATCTCCCTGCTTCTTTTGTCCCTCAAAGCAGTCTCAAGTGCCACTGCTGGCGCAAGAGGGAGCAAGAGGGATTAAATACTTGACAGAAATTATCATAGAGGAAGAAGTCAACTTTTTCTATTTATATGACTATTTTAACATACAATTTGTTTCAGCATTTATTTTTAGGGTTAGCAAGCGAGTCCGTGGCTGGTTAAAAATGTAATAGGATTGCTTCCTCAATGACTTTCATAAAAACAAGCTAGACCCTCTAGACTTGAAGATACTGGCTACTTCTGAACAAATAGGGAGTAAACATCTACTTCCCCTCCTCTCTTTTCCTAAATTAGGAAATGTTCCAAGATTACATTGGTATCAGCTGAGATAAGTATTGAAACGCCTAAACAGCTAATCTGGAGTGTGATCCAACATTAAAACAGTTACCAGCTCTTAATGCCAACCACTAACAAATAGCAGCTATAAGGGTTCACGCTGCCAGGGACCAACAAAGTGCCTGCCTCAGATGGACATGAAAAAAGTCTTTGTAAATCAATGAACTCTCGTATCCTTAACCTCTCTACAGCAAAAGAGGAGAGAGGACACCATGAAAGCCAATACATCATGTTAAACCTCTCCTTGTCTGAAGTCACATCTAGTATAGTGTGTGAACTTTTCGGTGATAAATAAATTCACTCTATAGCTTGTTGGGAATCAGGGAAGGAAATGTGTTCTTCCAAAAGTACTTCCTAGTCCTAGTGTTCAGCTACTGGTTTAACTAACTGGAGTCTCAACCTGCCACACTGTATAACAGGATCAAATCCAGTAATAAAACAGTGAGTCCTGGAAGGCAGGCCAGATAGCTCAGGTTGCATTTTAGTGAAAGCACTCTGCATGTCAGGAAGATACTGGGCTGCCTTCCCTCATCCACCTGCCTGAGACTTGCCCATCTGCTCTGCAGGAAGTGACTACTACCCCATTACCAAATATGGGGAAATCATCAGTGTAGCAATCTGTTTCATCACTCTCTGCAACCGTCTCTCTCCACAGCAGAAAGAGGATACCCTAAAGAACCAAAGCTTCAGATCCTCATGACTCTGTGAAGGCCATTCAGCTGTTGCATCTCATTATTCCAACAGCGAAACATTCCACTTATGCTGACTTTCAACAGCATTAATTATAAATTATGTGTCTCCTACTGGCCTTAGGATCTAATTTGTTCTATGTTACAGTTTAATAATATTTCTTCACATCCATTCTTAAGCCAATATTAAAAAGTCATTTGTTTCTATAGTCACAGCTAGTAAGTTATTGTAGCCCAAGTCAAGCTTTCTCCCAGCCTCTGCCTTGACTGGATTTTCTTCTTTCAGTGAAGCCACAGTAAATAGGGTCAAGACTAGTCCCAGTAGGGATACGAAGCCCAGGTCTAATCATGCAGCGGGGAGCTCCTACTTCCGACATGCAAATATACTTAGACTAGATAAAATAAATGCCAACTACAACGGGGAAGGAGAAAGAAGTCAGAGAAATGGGAAGGGTAAGTACATCAAGTGTGTGCGGAAGAAATGGGGGGTAGAGTTTCCATGAAGATGTGATAGAAATGAGGATGAGGGTGACATGTTGAGCAGACTATACACTTCTTTAGGGTGGGGACCATTTCTTATCTTTATATCCCCAGGATCCACTGCTATGCACAGCATGGCACAGTGTCGGTACTCAGTACATGTTTGCTGAATTAGGAAGAGGCGAGTGAGATTCAAGTATTTTTTAGCATCTTCTGGGGATGTCCTCTACCCAAGGTCTCCTTGGGTCTCTCCTGCTGTTCCCCTACATCACTGACCCATTCCAATGACCTCTTGCAGTGATGGCCGTATCTCCAATATACATATTTAGATCAGAGCTGAGTTTGAGCAGTCTTACCCGGAGAGCATGTTTGCTGGCACAATATCCACTAGAAAGGGGCGCAGATATGATACCCAGGAGGCTATTCACAGTAACAATCTTTCCTTGTTTCCTCTCGATCATGTGAGGCAGAACACACATTGTCAAGGACAGTGTCCCTAAGTAGTTAAGCTCTATTAGCTCCTTGTAGACGTCCAGGCTGGTCTCCACAAACAAAGAACGCTGAGATCTTCCAGCATTGTTGACCAGAATGTCGATCTAGTTAAATAAAATCAGAAAAGGGGCACTTTGGGGATGACCTGTAAATGGACTGATACAATTCTTAGGGATGGCTGGTTATATTGTTAACTTGAAGAATCATTGGAATGGAATGGTGAATTTCTAGCAGTCAGCAATAAAGAGATAAAATAAAAACCACAATTCACCTACGGAATTAATTTCCCATCATAAAAATAAAAGGCACAGTGAATTTTTACCTTCTTTTGTTCTACATGAAGGAATTAGTACTTAGTAAGGTATGGAAAGTACTAATTACATAAATCCAAAGACTTAAAGTATAAAAGACTCATGGGCATTGATCTCACTGCATGGACCCATTTGCCTAAAATCCTTTAAATGACAGCACACAAAGAAAGGAATCTCTTTTGTAGCTTCCTATTTCAAAGCAAGACTTACCAATTCAAAATGGCTACTTACTTTACCAAACTCCTGGAGGACCATTTTGGTAGCCGCCTCATGGGAACTTCTGTCAGTCAGGTCAAGTGGCAAAACGAGTATATCTTTGTCTTTTAAATTACCATTCTCTAAATAAAGACATTTAAAAATTAGTGCAGAAGTTGTAAGATAGTCCAATCAAGCTTCTGGCTACTTGGTGTTAAGTTTAATACCCACCCTATAACTGGACTTGGCAAAAACTCATTTCTGAGTGGCCTTGTGGAAGAATTTCTCTCAGTGACCAAGAGGACTGGCAGTAATAAGGCAATATCTAATCAGACAAAAAGCTGGCTGGGTACACAGGAAGTAGTATGGCTCTCTTCAACTTGAATACGGACAGTCTAACATTGGAACAGACTCTACAAGAAACCATGATTATACTACAAGCTAAAAAAAAAAAAATTAGAGCTTTTTCTTTAGAAGTACAGAGATATATTTGTTTCATTATAGGCTCAGAAAGTATAGTTGCTCTTTTACACACATTAAAACATAAAAACAATTTATGCTTCACATTAGTAAGACATTCAGAGTTAACCCAGTCACATGACACACAGAAGCTTCCTTCCAGACAAGGATTCAGGGATGCAAACATGGAACAGGACACCCTCAAATTGCCAATCGAGAAACATGTTGGCCCTTTCTGTCACTACTCATCAAAAGAGTACGTTTTGAAATACAACCAGTAAAGCCAATAAGAAAGGCAGGTAGAGAAAATAAACAAGGTACAAAGGTTTTATGGACAAACTGTTAATCTGTGAAACATCAACTGTTTTAAAAAAAGAAATGGAAATGCTTGCACCAGTGATCTGACAGATAAAAGGAAAAGTCAGCCTTAGTCTAGCAGACACATGCTGACATGGTTCATTTCTGCCAGTACAGAACTTGCAAGTCTCAACAGCCAGAGGAAGTGTCCCAGTGCAAAGCATAAGAGGCCTCTGAAGGCAATATTGTGAAAGAGGCCTTGTGGCCTTGCTACTGACTCTCTTTTCTGCATGGTTAACTCCATCAGCAAACTGAAAGAAAATTGTTTCAAGAATGACAGGTAGAGAAATGACCCAAAGAATGGTCTGCTTGAAAATTCAAAATTATCTCATTTTAGGTACTGTTTCATGACAAATGATAACTTGTTTTCTTTTTTTTTTTTTTTTTTAACGTTTATTTATTTTTGAGACAGAGAGAGACAGAGCATGAGCAGGGGAGAGGCAGAGAGAGAGGGAGACACAGAATCTGAAACAGGCTCCAGGCTCTGAGCTGTCAGCACAGAGCCCGATGCGGGGCTCAAACTCACGGACCGCGAGATCGTGACCTGAGCCGAAGTCGGACGCTTAACCGACCGAGCCACCCAGGCGCCCCTGATAACTTGTTTTCAAGTGAACACATCTATACCAAAACCTAAACCAAAAAAAATTAAAAATAAATAAAAATTAAAAAAAAATTAACATTGTTGCTCCCTATATGAATATTACCTCAAGCTGCATTTTAAAACCTAATTCAATTCCTGTTCTTTCATTTTTTTTGTTCTTTCATTTTTATAACAAAAATCTTATAGTGTCCCATATGACTTTAATATCTGCTATTTCAGCAAAATGAAGAAGGATCCTTTCTAGTTAAATTTCTATGGTTACACACATGAATGCCATATATAAGAACCAAACTGTTCTTTCTCTAAGACAAAAGTATAAAGTACGTGGTCACTGAAAATCCGCCAGCATTCGGGGTGCCTGGGTGGCTTAGTTGGTTAAGCGCCCAACTTCAGCTCAGGTCATGATCTCACAGTTCCGTGAGTTTGAGCGCCACATTGGGCCTTGTGCTGACAGCTCAGAGCCTGGAGCCTGTTTCGGATTCTGTGTCTCCCTCTCTCTCTGCTTCTCCCCTGCTCGCTCTCTCTCTCTCTCTCTCTCTCAAAAATAAATAAACATTAAAAAAAAAAAAGAAAATCCACTAGCATTTAAAAGAATTCGTGATCAGTCTCTAATATCAAGAGTCAGCACAAAATAAAAATAGAAGGCACACACAGATCAATGGAACAAAATAGAAAATTCAGAAGTAAATCCACAATTACATGGTCAATCTTTGACAAAACAAGAAAGAATATCCAATGGGAAAAAAACAGTTTCTCCAACAAATGGTGTTGGGAAAACTGGACAGCAACATGCAAAAGAATGAAACTGGACCACTTTCTTACACCATACACAAAAATAAATTCAAAATGGATTAAAGACCCAAATGGGAGACATGAAACAATCAAAATCCTAGAAGGGGATACAGGCAGTAACTTCTCTGACATCAGCTGCAGCAACTGTTTTCTAGATAGGTCCCCTGAGGCAAGGGAAAGGAAACAACGGCAAAAATAAACTATTGGAACTACATCAAAATAAAAAGCTTCCATACAGCCAAAGAAATAATCAACAAAACTAAAAGGCAACTAAAAGAATGAGAGAAGATATTTGCAAATGACATACCCAGTAAAGGGCTAGTATCCAAAATATATAAAGAACTTACAAAAACTCAACCCCCACAAAACAAATAAATCAATTAAACAAGGGGCAGAATTTGCAATGATGTGGGTAGAGCTACAGAGTATTATGCTAAGGAAAATACATCAGTTAGAGAAAGACAAATACCACATGATTTCAATCATATGTGAAATTTAAGAAACAAAACAAACAAGTATAGGGCAAAAAGAGAGAGAGAGGCAAACAAAGAAATAGACTCTTTTATAGAGAATAAATTGATGGTTACCAGAGGGGAGGGAGTGGAGGGATGGGTTGAATAGGGGATGGGGATTAAGAAGTGCACTTGTGATGAGCACCAGATGATGTATGTGTTAATCACCATATTGTACACCTGAAACTACTATAACACTGTATGTTAACTAACTAGAAGTAAAATAAAAACTTAAAAAAAAAAAAGAAGAAGAAAAGTAGAAAGGCATCAGAAAAGAAAAGGAAGGGGCAAGAGCAGCTACTGAAGAGATGCCCAAAGAAAGAGAATTTGGATCTAAGCATTTGGAGTATCTGGAACCAGAGCAGATAATATGCCCAGGAAAATCCCACTCTTAACTTCTAAAAATCTCAAAATTGTATTTGAATGTGAATTCTGGTTGATTTCCAGGAAGCTGCTGTGGTTTTAGATTTACTCACCAAGGCACCTTCTCTTCACCCTCTCCAGCTCCTGCACTCTTCTGGCTGACAGCACAAGGGAGACTCCTAGTTTAGACAGCTGGTAAACCAGCTCTTCACCGATCCCGCTCGATGCTCCAGTCACCCATACCACCATATCGGTCAGCTCCCATTCTAGTGAGAAATAAGTGCAGACTGAGGGCAGAAACTAAGCTCTGGATTACACCCATAAATCAAAGATTACCAAAAAGACAGTCTTAAACAATACCACAAAATATGAAGGCATAATGTGCGGAGTTTAAAAATTCTAATAGCCTAGGGGTGCCTGGGTGGCTCAGTCAGTTGAGTATCTGACTCTTGATTTTGACTCATGTCATGATCCCAGGGTTGTGGATCCAGCCCCACATAGGGCTCCACACTCAGCATAGAGCCTGCTTGGGATCTTCTCTCTCTCTCTCTCACTCTCTCCCTCTCTTTCCCCCACCATCTGCCCCTCTCCCCTGCTTGTACACTCTCTCTAAAATAAAAAAACTTTTTTTTCACTATCCTATATTTATGGGCTTGATTCTGGTGATGTTCTCACAGGTAATATACCTACCTCAAATTCACTGAGTTGCATATTTTAAATATGTAGTTTTTATGCTACTCATACCTCAATAAAGTGATATAAATTTTTTTAATTAAATATCCTCAGAAAGCACCTCCTACCTAATTTTTTTTTAAAAAGCATGAATACAAATATATTAGTAACAGTTATCAACACACTGTATTATATATTCCCGACTCTTGGGTGAGTTTTCCTGACTTTACTCTAGGACAAGCCTTATAACTTGATGATCTGACTCCCAGGCTCTATTTATTTATGTATTCAATTGAGAAAAATTAGTCTAAGTGAATAAAAAGTCTATCTGAATTGCTTTCTCACTTCCTTATCCATGAAATGAGGGATTCAGATAAGATGATCACTAAAGGTCCCATCCAGTTCTGAATTCTATTATTCTAATTTCTTGCAATGGAGGTATTGATGATGAATCTGAATATACCAAGCTCTACTCTAAGGTATGGTGGTATCATTCTGGATTTTTGTTTTCCTCATTTGTCAATCATATCTGATGCCTATCAATTAAAAGTCACTTTATAAAAGTGCTTGCTCCTCAAATGCCTGAGCTTTCTTCTTGGAGAATAACAGTTCACCCAAGATTAAATGCACACGATAGAGAAATAAAATGCTGTACTCTGCTTGCCCAATCATGTTCTTGTGAAAAACTATAAAAATGTTACAGCTCTAAACCAAAGAGTGGTTTATTCTCCTTTCCTCCAATGAAAAGCTTATTTGCACTGCAGGACATGAGAGCCACTGTCTATCTGAATTGCAGGGGAGGAGCTAGATGTACCTGGGCTTTTTTTTTTTTTTTTTTAAGTTTATTTATTTATTTTGAGGGAGACAGAGAGAGAGAGAGAGAGAGCACGCGCATGCACGCGCACACCAGCAGGGGAGGGGAAAAGAGAGAGGGAGAGAGACAGAATCCCAAGCAGGCTCAGCGCTGTCAGCGCAGAGCCCAAACTGGGGCACCAACCCACGAGCTGTGAGATCATGACCTGAGCTGAAGTCAAGAGCCTGATGCTCAACGACTGAGTCACCCAGGTGCCCCACACACCTCTGATTTTAGATCATAAACATTAAAATCAGGAAATCAGTTTACTGTTTTAGTCAAACAAGTCTAAAACCTAACTGTCGGGTTAACAGTACGAGCTCTGATTTTAGATCATAAACATTAAAATCAGGTAATCAGTTTACTGTTTTAGTCAAACAAGTCTAAAACCTAATTGTCGGGTTAACAGTACGAGCTCTGGACTGCCAGGGTTCAAATCCCGGCTCCATCACACACAGCAGTGAAATGCCCCCATGTGAGAACTTGGTGCCTTAATGTTCACAACTGGAAAACTGGATTAATAACAAAACCTCCCTCAAAGCATTGTTGAGAAAAGTAAGTTAGTAAGTAAAGTACCCCGAGCAGTATCTGACATATACTCAGTGCTTAATAAAATGTCAACTCACTATTGCTAAAAGTGTTTAACAAATAGACTTTTCAGCAGCAAAACATAGAATATTCACCCAATAATGTATGTTCTAATTTCTCTAGCAAGGGGCAATGGGGTTACTAACTATAAAGGCTTTATATGTTTTTATTATTTCCTATGTGCTTAAACACAGTACCTTATTAAAACCCTTACAAGAAATTCATGAAATAAGAATTATCTCAATTTTATAAAAAAGGAAGCTGAGGATTACAGACATTAATTTACCTCACTAGACTGTAAATTCCCTTAAAACTGGGACCCTATCTGCCTTGTTCACTATTCAGTGCCTAGCACAGAGACTGGAATATAGAAAGAACTCCATCAATAACTATTCAGTAAACACCCAACAACCCTAGGAGAGCTGGGATATAAGCCCAGGTACAGGGCCACCAGGGTGGTTCAGTCAGTTAAGCATCCAACTCTTGATACCAGCTCAGGTCATTATCTCACTGTTCATGAGTTCAAGCACCTCATCAGGCTCTCTGCTGACAGAGCGGAACCTGCATGGCATTCTCTATCTCCCTCTCTCCCTCCCTCAGTGGTGGTCTCTCTTGCATGCGCACTGTCTCTCTCAAGATAAATAAATAAGCTTAAAAAAAAATCCCAGGTACATTTAGCTCCAAAGTCCACACCCTGACCACTAGCCTATGGTGCTCACATTTTAAAATGATCAATATTTTATTTCATTTTTTTTTTTAGTTTATTTATTTATTTTGAGAGAGAGGGAGAGAGAATGCCAAGCAGGCTCTGTGCCGTCAGCACAGAGCCGGACATGGGGCTCGATTTTACAAACTGTGAGAATATGATCAATATTTTAAAACCCAACTGTTTCTTAGCCATTCAAGAAACTATAGCTTGTCTTCAGTTAAAAGGTTTCATGTAAATATCTGAACTAAAGTTGCAACCATCCTGAATACTATGTCTAGGCTGTAATTCTTTCCCATCACATGATGTACTTTTACGGAAATGCACAAGCGAGAACTTCATCAGGAATGGTAGAGTGTATATTCAGATAATAATCATTTACTCACTCACTGACTACTCACTGTTCCAAAGTTCTGCAATACTCAGTCTACAGGGTGACTCTAGTTGTTTGTAACTATTTACTAACTAGCATAGAATAAAAATTTCTCCATTTTTACACCAATAAGCAAATATTACTTAAAACCAACAATGAAAACCCCTTAGCTCATGTGTACCTTAGTATACCTGCACTTCTGGCCCCTTTCTTCCCACCATGGAGAGGAAAGCTTTTGTATTTAGCACCAACTCTTGTTTACCAATTCCACAGAAGATAGCAGAAATCATGGTCTCCCCTACAGAGTCTCTGAAAGCAGATCCTCAGAGCTGGAAGGAAACTTAGCAGTTCAACCCCCAACCCAGTTTGAGAATTCTCTCAAGGCACGGACTAATGTCTACTTAATTCCCTCACAGAATGAGGAAGCTAGTTATCTCCAAAGCACCCCCTCCTTTTTAGACTAATCATTCAAGGGGGGCAAGGATTTTTTTTTTGAGAGAGAGAGAGAGAGAAAGAAAAGAGAGAGCATGAGAAAGGAAGAGGGGCACAGGGAGATAGAGAGAATCTTAAACAGGCTCCACGCTCAGCACAGAGCCCCACACAGGGCTCGTTCCCATGACCCTTGGATCATGACTGAGCTGAAATCAAGAGTTGGATGCTCAACTGACTGAGCCACCCAAGCATCCCAAGGATTCTTTCTTCTACTGTGATATACCTTCAATTTCTGCTACCCAGCAGCAGTCAGCAGCAGTTCTGCCTTGTGGTAACAGAAAGAATAAAATCAGGCATGCCTCGCACATGACAATCCCTTGTATATTTGAAGAGAGCTGACGTGTCTTCCCTAAATCCTCTCATCATCTCTTGCTTCTCTAAGGCTAAATAAACACCTCCAGTGTCTATGACCTTCCCTCAGATGACATGGCCTCAGGTTTCCTCACTCTTTGGCTCACACCCCACTGCACAAACTCTAGCTGGTCAATGTTCCTATTGAAGAGAACTAGCCGCAGAAGGATCCAGGATTCCCGTGGGGTCTGGACAATGGCTGGTTGAGCCACTGCGGTGTCCCCAGTGTGCAGCACAGAGGCCAGCACAGACAAGCCTTTATTCAGAAGACATCTGTTGTGGACTGTTATTCGTTGCTTCAGCGACTACACGCCTCCCAGGCTTGCCTAATCTTTTCTGGCAGTCATTTCACAGTTCACTCCTATTGAGGTTACTGCCAACAAAAACCCGAGTTTTCCCCAGATGTGCTGCTGCTGGAAACTTTTCCTGCTCTGGACTTGTGCCATGGATTTTTCTGGATCTGTGTCAGTATCTATGATTAGTCACCCTTAGATTTCACCATGTAAGATATACGCTTGGGAACATGGAGAGTTTCTTTAGAAGGATATGTGAAAGCAGAAATGTTGGTTGCCTCCAGAGAGGCATACTTGGTGGCTGGGGGCAACTTTTCACCATAAGTCCTTTTGTATCTTTATTTTAAGTTTATTTATTTATTTTTGAAAGACAGAGAGTGCAAGTGGGGGCAGGGCAGAGAGAGAGAGGGAGAGAGAGAATCCCAAGCAGGCTCCACACTGTCAGTCAGGAGCCCAATGTGGGGCTTGAACTCACACACCGTGAGATCGCGACCCAAGCAGAAACCAAGAGTTGGATGCTTAACCAACTGAGCTACCCAGGTGCCCCTCCTTTTGTATCTTTAAATTCTGTAGTATATAAGAATATTGTCTATTTTTTAAAGTGACAAAAATAATAAACCTATGGAGAAGACAAGGAGGATTTATTAAAAAAAAAAATTTTTTTTTTTTTTTACCTTAATAGAGTCTGCCTATCTTTCCAATCTAAACCGTTTTGGGAACCTGATGGGAACCTGAGTGTATCTCCATGTTCCTTTAAGTTTGTTTCATTATCACCAGCCCCCAACCTCCAGTAGTCTTTCTAGTCATTTTTTTCTTAAAAACTCCCCCAATGAAATTGTAACTCCAGATACACTGTGTACCTCACATATATCTGTGCTTTATACATAAAAGGAGTTCTAGAAAGCTTACTCTTCAGTCAATGCAGGTTTAAGAGTGACTAAATTTAAAAATGAAGTTAAGGGGCGCCTGGGTGGCTCAGTCCGTTGGGTGTCCGACTTCGGCTCAGGTCATGATCTTGCAGTCCGTGAGTTCGAGCCCCGCGTCGGGCTCTGTGCTGACAACTCAGAGCCTGGAGCCTGTTTCACATTCTGTGTCTCCCTCTCTCTCTGACCCTCCCCCATTCATGCTCTGTCTCTCTCTGTCTCAAAAATAAATAAACGTTAAAAAAAAAAATTAAAAAAAAATGAAGTTAAAAGTTAAATTAAAATTTAAAATTTAAAAGCCATCACCATTTAACATTACAACTTTATTTGCTGAATAACTTTTAATGTGATTTATTTACTTAGATAAATGACAATGTATCAATTAATATGCAAATTAGTCAATTATACAAGTAAATAATAATAGCAATGTAATTAAATGCATGTTAAAATCCTTCAAAACTATTTTTCCAGCCAAAGTAAAACACTGAAAAAATTAAGTGAATTTCTTAAAAATTATTTTTGGTCACCTTAACTTCCAGTTTTTGCTTGATATGCGATAACCTGTAATTTAACTAGCTATTAGATATTCATTCAGACATTGTCTCAACGTTTTCCCTTTTCAGCACTTGACATGACTAACGGATCAAATAACTTCTACAGAATTAAGTTTTAAAAAGAAATTATTTGTATGTAATTCTCAAAGTCCAAGTTAACATAAAAGCACTCAGGATCAAATGTAAATATCCACAAAGTAGCCACCAGGCAGCCATCAGGCAAGAGAAGGTCTGATCAAGAGAGGGTCTGACAATCCCAGCCATCTATCTGCCTGCCACACGTTGACTTTGCACAGGTGTAGTGTATTTTCCATGAACTCAATAATGTCAGCACTCCAGATGTTATACCCAAGAAAATGCAACGAGAGAAATGAAATACTAAGGAATAAGATTTTGTCAGGTACAGCTGAGCTTTGAAGGGACACAAAACACTGTACCATCTAAGTTTTTGTTGGTTGGTTGGTTGGTTTGTTGTTGGTCCTCAAGAACCTGTTTTGACATCCTTGAAAGCCATATGGCTCCCCTTCCCTCCCAGACCCGTTTTGAAAGCAATGTATATCTTCTGAACTGCTAGCCATCACTTCCAAGTAAACTTCCTCACGTGCTTTTTGGGTATTTTCACACAGGAAACTAGGTCCAGGGAAAGTCCACTTCCCTGAGCCCTTATGGATCCAAAGCCTAGCTCTGGCTGGGTCATTTAATGTCTCTGAATATTGGTTTCCCCACCTGGAAAATAAGATCAATAACGCCTGCTTTGTAAGAGTCTCTGTAAAGGCTGGAGGTCGCGTGTGTAAAGGGCGGTGCCCATTGCTTTTAGCGCAAAGAATGCAGTAGTAAACGACGACCAAATTTCAAGCAGGGCACAGATGAAAGTGGGATAGGCAGAATGCCCCTCAATGTGCCTGTAATGATCTATCTCGGGGCAAAATGCCAATCCAGGTCTTTCTAGGGGGATAAGTAAGTAGGTAGGTAGGTAACTCCGGGTTATTTCATTTTATTTCACAACTCAGAATGAGGGAACAACTTCAGGATGTAGAAAAACCGAGCTCCAGTTCTCGAAAGGAGGCTCCCGTACAAACTCAGGGGACTGGCAGTGTTTCTCGGTATCGTCGTCCGCGCACGCAGCAGCAGAATCCCTGGGAGCCTGATTAAGAACTTCCAGCACTCAGGGCGCCCCGCCCATTCCAGCGCCCTCTGACTTTGGCAACCAGGCATGTCCTCCCTGACCCGGACGAAAGACAAAGGGGCAGACCCGCCTTCTGGGCCCCGGCTTTTTCCTCCCCCACCGGCAGCCCCAGGGAAAGGCACGGAAGCTCCACGCCACCCGGAGGGAGGCGGGGACAGCGGGGACGGGCGCCCGGAACCCGACCTCCCACTCTGGAGGCGCGGCTGCGGGTCCTCACCTGGGCGTCGCCCCTGCCACTCGGCCCACAGCAGGGTCAGGTCGCCATCCGCCCGCAGGAAGCGCAGCAGCTGCACCACGAGCGCGAGAAGCGCGCACAGCGCCAGCAGCCAGAGCAGCAACTCCCAGCTCATCGCGGCCGCGCACGCCCGGCCCCGCCTGGGGAAACACAGAACCCGTATGAGCCGCGGCGCGGTGCACGGAAATCAGCGCGGCCGCCTCCTAGCGGGCCGGAGAGCCGCACCGCCCCGGCTCCGCCCAGAGAGTGGACAGGAGGGAGGGGCGGTCTGGGCGCGCCGCACCACCCGGCTGGGAGCCGCGCCCCGGGCCGCGTGGAGGGGGCGGGAAAAGCCCGCACGCCCCGCCCAGTGCCCCGTGCCGCGCAACTGCTGAGCATGCTTCGCCTGCGTGTACGACTGAAGAAGCGTTGCTGCTGAGACGCCAGGCGTGGGTGACTTAAAGACTCGGCGGTACTGCCGGTACTACCGTAGCCACAAGGTTTGTAATATCAAGAAGGATTCTTTAACAGTTGTTTTGAGGGGATATAGTTCCAAGGCTCGGGTTGTGTCAAAAGGAAGAGCACAAAGAGTCCAACCTATGAATGCGACTTCCTCCGTCCTCATCTTCCTTAATTAAATAAACCCAACAAACTATCAAACTGTTTTCCACCCCACCCCCAATTAACCGGGTCTCTGGAGTTGGCCCCTTGATTTAAATACGGAAAACAATGTTGCATAAGACACTTGCCTTCTTGCTGGAGGAGAAAGTGCAGTTTCGGCCAAGATTGTCCATGAGCACCAGATCTAGGAGCAGGATTGGGGACCTGAGCCAAGCTGGTTCCGTCCTCAGCAACCCTAAGTAAATTATTTATCTTTATGTACTCACAAACAGTAGGGAGGTTTAAATAAAAAAAATGTAAAGGGCACAGTAGTTCATACACAATAATCCATTCTTTTATAATTATGAGAATTCATTCTCATTTATTATTTATTGTTTCCATTATAATTATCACATCTTAGAGTCCAGCCTGAAAGACAAGGGCTTTGTTTATAAACTTCTATATCCTGGACCTATAGAATTACCCTTGCATGTGAAAGCAGTAAGAATGTTTAAATTGTGATGATACGGTTCTTATTCTCCCAGGAAGATGTACACTAACTAAACTTGGATCTTGGCTGATTGTTTACCTCTCTTATAACTTGGTATAATATTGCTCAAGAGCTGACCTCTTGTTACCTTTGCAATATGGGTTTTATTTTTCTTATGATAAGTGAGTTTTAAAATAAGGTGCTTTGGGGCGCCTGGGTGGCTCAGTCGGTTAAGCATCCGACTTCGGCTCAGGTCATGATCTCGCGGTCCGTGGGTTCGAGCCCCGCATCAGGCTCTGTGCTGACTGCTCAGAGCCTGGAGCCTGTTTTGGATTCTGTGTCTCCCTCTCTCTCTGACCCTCCCCCGTTCATGCTCTGTCTCTCTCTGTCTCAAAAATAAATAAATGTTTAAAAAAAAAATTTTTTTTAAATAAGGTGCTTAAAAATACCACACTGAGTCTCACTCCCATGAAAAAATTCCAAGAGTTTTCTCTGAGCTTGTTTCCCCTTCTGTAAAATGTAAGGACTGAATTAGATTTGGTGTCCCAAGCCAGACCATGCCATGTATGTATACCTGGATTCTCCATCACACACTCCAGCTTTGGGGAGGCTGAAAGGGGAACAGAGCTGTTTCCATGGAGAATTGTAACTAATACACAAACTATAATAAAACCACACAGTCTTTTCACCTCACTAGCGCTTCTTGCACTGGAAAATGAAAACAAATTAATATACAAAATTTCAATATCATATATTTCATCTTACCTGAAAAGAAGCATCATTCATTTTGGAATTCAATTAGATGTTTATGAAAGAATCAGTCACGGTGATCAGAAAAGCAACAGTTATAGCTAGTATCTTTGCAGTGCATAATTATCCTGTTCACCGGTGGGAAAAATCCAACCTCAGAATATGCTGCTTCTGGTGAAGACACTCAGCAAGTTCTTAGTTATCACAGTAGCATCTGTCAGGATTGCCTCTTCCCATTTTGCACGGAATGTATCTCAAAACTTGGAGCCAAAGTACTCAAAGCAAATGAAAGACAGATGAATAAATAAAGGGACTCCCCAGAGACTCAAGAGGCAGAAGAGGCAGAGCAGTGGAACCCTGGCCTCTCCTGGATTAGTCCATTCAGGAGCAGACAGAATTTCAACCAGGCATAAAACTCCAGTAATAAAAAAAAAAACAAAACTGATTCAAACATAAGCTACATTCTTTCCTCTATGACCAGAGAAACTTAACTGCCCGAGTCAAGGAGAAAAGCACTCTCAGCTGGGCCCCTCCTTCATTCCCATTTGGAAGGAGCTTTGGCTGCTCCCTCTGCACACATCTTGGTATTTTTTCATGAAGCCAGGGCAGCGCTGAAGTAAAGTGACCATCAAGGAAGTCCCCAGGAGCCGAAGCAATGGCCCCTCAGGACAGGGTCCTTTCACAGAGAAAAAAGATGAACACCATATGCTATATTTCAGCAGCACCTTACAATGTGATTCTGACAGCACACAGACTTACTCTTGGCTGAACTGTTTTGGCAAACCAAAGCTTAGTTTGGTGCTAAATATCCTTGTCCCAAAGCCGTGATTTACATCCCAAAGTAAACAGCACAATTAAAAACAGAGAGAATAAATAAATATATAAATAAATAAACAGTATAATCAAAACACCCCTAATTACACAAAATATCAAGATATTATTCTTGGTTAATTTCCACTAGAAATGAGCTTCAAAATAATTGCTTCCTACTAAATGCCTACATGTGTTAGAATTAAGAACTTTTTTTGATGTTTATTTATTTTCAGAGAGAGGATCATGTGAGCAGAGGAGGGGCAGTCAGTAGGGAGAGAGAGGATGCCAAGCAGGAGCTTGGGATCCCATGAACCACGAGATCATGACCTGAGCTGAAATCAAGAGTTGTCCACTCAACCGACTGAGCTACTCAGGAACCCCCTAGAATTAAGAATTTAAAAACAAGAGGGTTTTCAATCCACAAGCCTCATAGGGCCCAGGTAGAGTACATAGAAATTAGGTCATGGCTGAGAATAATGGATGGTCAAACGGAGAACATGCTAGGTGTTGATGCAGTAGAACCTCCATCCTCTCTAATTTCTGAAATACCTTGTATGCTCTGATGTCAAAGGCTGTTCCTTGGCATAAGGCAAATATAACTGTAAAACAGTGATGAAAGTAAATGACAGCGGCTCGCCTCTGCAATGTTTTATTTTCCAGTCTTGCCTACTATGCTTCCCCTTTCTTTTGTCTTGAAATGTTTGAAGAATGTTACTTGCAATAATTAAGTTTCCTTAAACAGCCCTTCCTTCTCCCTTTCCAATCTTATTGCAAACCCCCACCCCAGCTCCCCACTCCCATCCCCCTCTAGAAAGATTTTTGTGGCTCTCCGGAGACATAATCATCCCTTACCTAGTCTCACCTCTTTTTAGAATTACTTCTGATGGGAACGACATCTGATATCTCTAATTATTTTCAGGGCTAATATATTATTACTCTAATGAAACTTTAAGCTCCTTGAGATCAAGTAGCAAAGCTAATGCTTCTTTTGAAAAGTCCCAGTACTTAGTTTAGTGTTAATGCAACAAATGATAAGCCCACATTGAATTGAATTCTCTTTTCCTTGAAAGTTAAACTTCCTTGAAGTTCTGAAATAAAGTTGGTATTAGAATAAAAGTTGCTAGAACTTAACAAATAATCTTCCTGCGTGTCATTAAAATGCTTTGAATAAAGCTCCAACCAAGGCCTTTTGTATAACTGGTACCCTTTTAAATTTCAGCTGTGATAGAACGGTACCCCCTTCTCTCCTTTTAGTAATGGTCATAATGGTCACTTTTGGGATACCTGGGTGGCTCAGTCAGTTAAGCGTCCGACTTCAGGTCAGGTCATGATCTTGCAGTTTGTGAGTTCAAGCCCCATTCAGGCTCTGTGCTGACAGCTCAGAGCCTTGATCCTGCTTCAGATTCTGTGCCTCCCTCTCTCTCTCTGACCCTCCCCTGCTCACACTCTGTCCCTCCCTCCCTCCGTCTCTCTCTCTCTCTCTCTCAAAATTAAACATTAAAAAAATTTTTTTGTTGGGGGGCACCTTTGTGGCTCAGTCGGTTAAGCGTCCGACTTCAGCTCAGGTCATGATCTCACAGTCTGTGAGTTCGAGCCCCACGTCGGGCTCTGTGCTGACAGCTCAGAGCCTGGAGCCTGCTTCAGATTCTGTGTCTCCCTCTCTCTGCCCATCCCCTGCTTATGCTCTGTCTTTCTCTGTCTCAAATAAAAACATTACAAAAAAAATTTTTTTTAAGTAATGGTCACTTTTGATGGTATGGGCTGAGGCCTACTCAAGTCAACCAGGATGAAAGCACTTGTGTGCAAGAAACTCACTTTCCATAATAAAAGGGTATATAAAAATAACTTAAAAAACCCAGATCCTCCATTATTGGCAATTCTGGGGGAGGAAAAAAAAAAGACCCTATGAGTGGAAACAGGGACTAAGGAAGTCTGGGAAAAGAATATTCTTCATGAAGAACAAGAAAGGATTTGTGGGTTTTGATTATTATCACAACCTTCTAGATACTTTTGAAATTTTGTTGGACGTGCTTTGTTTTCTTTTTCTTTCTCTTTCTCTCTCTTTTTTAGAGTATGAGTATGAACTGGGGAGAGGGGAAGAGGGAGAGAGAGAGGGAATCTTTTTTTAAAAAAAAATTTTTTTTTAACGTTTTATTTATTTTTGAGACAGAGACAGAGCATGAACGGGGGAGGGGCAGAGAGAGAGGGAGACACAGAATCGGAAGCAGGATCCAGGCTCTGAGCCATCAGCCCAGAGCCCGACGCGGGGCTCGAACTCACGGACCGCAAGATCGTGACCTGAGCTGAAGTCGGACGCTTAACCGACTGAGCCACCCAGGCGCCCCATGAGAGGGAATCTTACGGAGGCTCCATGCTCAGCACAGAGCCCAATGCGGGGCTCGATCCCACAACCATGGGATCATGACTTGAGCCGAAATCAAGAGTCGGATGCTCAACTGACTGAACCACCCAGGCACCCCAAGATATGCTTTTTTTTCATAGTGCCAGGTGGCCTAAGGCCAGGAGTTCTAAAGATCTGGACAGCATGTAAAGGCATAACCAACAAGAATTGTCTGGCCTCAAAAGCCCACAGTGTTCTTGTACAGAAATCTTGTAGCCATTGTGGACAAGTGCTCCTTGATCTATTCCCTGCTTAATGGAAGCATTCCTGCATCCCTCTGCATCTGTTTGCCTATACTCCATATATAAGCATTCAGGTCATTGTTTAGTATTCTGATATTCTGCAGGCAGACATGGTCTTACTTGAATAGTCTTCTGTCTCATACAAATTATTTCTTTATCTTTAGTAATCTTATGAGATTCCTCAATAAGAAAATTTCACTGCCCTGTTGGCCGCATGTAGTTTTGCATGTCACTGAATTGTCTCTTGAGATTAGCAGATTTCCACATTATCTTGACTCTCTTAAACATGAACAGTTCACTATATTCTCTCACTCCCTCTCTTTCTCTGTCTCAGTCCCTGCCCCTGCCCCCTTCTGTCTCATTAAATGCTTCATTTTAAGTTTCCCCTTACATATAAGCAGTAAATTTTTTTTGTTTCCTGTTACCTTTTTTAAGAGAGAAAGAGTAGGGGAAAGGGACAGAAAGTGACAGAGAGAGAGAGAGAGAAGGAATCTTAAGCAGGCTCCATGCTCAGTCTGACATGGAGCTCTATCCCACAATCCTGGGATCATGACTTGAGCTGAAATCAAGAGTCAGACACTCAATGGACTGAGCCACCCGGGTGCCCCTAGCAGTAAATGTTGTAATCAGTGGTGGTGGTTACTCAAGTCTACACATGTGATAAAATTGCATAGAACTATACGCAATGCACATACACCTACACATATATATGTATGAAGCTGGTGACATTTTAATAAAGTCTATAAATAGTGCTAACCACAATTTCTGGATCTGTTACTGTTCTGAAATTATATGAAATTTTACCAGTGGGGAACATAGAATGAAGAATACACAGGACCTTTCTGTACCATTTTTGCAACTTCCTGTAAATCTCTAATTATTTTAAAGTAGGAATAATTTGCTCCTAGGTGGCACCTAGGTGGCTCAGTCGGTTGAGCATCCGACTTCAGCTCAGGTCATTATTCGGCGCTCTGAGTTGGAGCTCCATGTTGGGCTCTGTACTAACAGCTCAGAGCCTGCAGTCTGCTTCGGATTCTGTGTCTCCCTCTCTCTCTGCCCCTTCCCCGCTCATGCTCTGTCTCTCTCTCTCTCTCTCTCTCTCTCTCCTTCAAAAAATAAACATTAAAAAATTTTAATGCTTTAAAGTAGAAATAATTTGTTATTATAAGGTGCTTGCACTACCTGTGAAGCAAAATAGTGTTATTTGAAAGTAGGCTTGGATTAATTATAAATGTATATTGCAAATTCTAGGGCAACCACTTAAAAAAGGAAATAAAGCGTATAATTGATATGCTAAGAAAGGAGAGTGTATTAGTTACAGCTCCAGAGAAACAGAACCAGTAAGATTGTGTGTGTGTGTGTGTGTGTGTGTGTGTGTGTATGTGTGTAAGAGATCTATTATAGGAGTTACTTGTGCAATTATGGAGACCAAGAAATCCCATGATCTGCCATCTGTAAGCTGGAGAACCAGAAAAATGGGTGTAATTCAGTTCAAGTCTGAAGGTCTGAGAACCAAATGAGCGGATGGTGTAAGTCACCGTTCAAGACCAAATGCCCAAAGGACTTCAAGCTGTATTACAAAACTGTAATTATCAAGACAGTAAGCTACTGGCACAAGAACAGACACTCAGATCAATGGAACAGAATAGAGAACCCAGAAATGGACCCACAAACGTATGGCCAACTAATCTTTGACAAAGCAGGAAAGAATATCCAATGGAATAAAGACAGTCTCTTCAGCAAGTGGTGCTGAGAAACCTGGACAGTGACATGCAGAAAAATGAACCTGGACCACTTTCTTACCCATACACAAAAATAAACTCAAAAGGGACAAAAGACCTCAATGTAAGATGGGAAGCCATCAAAATCCTTGAGGAGAAAGCAGGCAAAAACCTCTTTGACCTTGGCCACAGCAACTTCTTACTCAACATGTCTCCAGAGGCAAGGGAAACAAAAGCAAAAATGAACCATTGGGACCTCATCAAAATAAATAGCTTCTGCACAGCAAAGGAAACGATCAGCAAAATGAAAAGGCAACTGACAGAACGGGAGAAAATATTTGCAAATGACATATCAGATAAAGGGTTAGGATCCCTTTATAAAGAACTATAAAGAACTTACCAAACTCAACACCCAAAAAAACAAATAATCCAGTGAAGAAATGGGCAAAAGACATGAACAGACACTTCTCCAAAGAAGACATCCAGATGACCAACCGACACATGAAAAAATGCTCAACACCACTCATCATCAGGGAAATACAAATCAAAACCACAATGAGATACCACCTCACACCTGTCAAAATGGCTAACGTTAACAACTCAGGCAACAACAGATGTTGGCAAGGATGTGGAGAAAGAGGATCTCTTTTGTACTGTTGGTGGGAATGCAAACTGGTGCAGCCACTCTGGAAAACAGTATGGAGGTTCCTCAAAAAAATTAAAAATAGAACTACCCTATGACCCAGCAATTGCACTACTAGGTATTTATCCAAAGGATACAGGTATGCTGTTTCAAAGGGGCACATGCACCCCCATGTTTATAGCAGCACTATCAACAATAGCCAAAGTATGGAAAGAACCCAAATGTCCATCTATGGATGAATGGATAAAGAAGATGAGGTATATATATATACTCATGGAGTATTACTTGGCTATCAAAAAGAGTGAAATCTTGCCATTTGCAACTACGTGGATGGAACTAGAGGGTATTATGCGAAGCAAAATTGGTCAGTCAGAGAAAGACAAATATCATATGACTTCACTCATATGAGGACTTTAAGATACAAAACAGATGAATATAAGGGAAGGGAAGCAAAAATAATATAAAAACAGGGAGGGGGACAAAACATAAGAGACTCTTAAATATGGAAAACAAACAAGGTTACTGGAGGGGTTGTGGGAGGCAGGATAGGCTAAATGGGTAAGGGGCATTAAGGAATCTACTCCTGAAATCATTGTTGCACTATATGCTAACTAACTTGTATGTGAATTAAAATAAATAAATTAATTAAAATAAATTTTTTTTAAATAATAAAAAAGGGACAATACATAAGAGACTCTTATGTATGGAGAACAAACAGAGGGTTACTAGAAGGGTTGTGGGAGGGGGGATGGACTAAATGGGTAAGGGGCATTAAGGAATCTACTCCTGAAATCATTGTTGCACTATATACTAACTAATTTGGATGTAAATTTAAAAAATAAAATGAAAAAAATTGAAAAATAAAAAAATAAAAAGATTAAATAATATAAAAATAATAATAATAAAAAGACCAAATGCCCAAGAACCAGGAGCACTGATGTCCAAGGGCAAGAAAAGATGGATGTCCCAGCTCAAGCAGAGAACAAATTTGCCCTTCTACTTTTTTGAAAGAATTAAATGATGCGCACTTGTAATGGTGAGGGTGATCTTTACACAGTCTACTGGTTCAAATGCTCATCTCTTCCAGAAACCTCAACAAGGTGTCAGTTCTTCCCAACGGATCTATAGGTTCAATGTAATTCCAACAAAACTTCCAGCAAGCTATTTTGTGGAAATTGACAAACTGAGTCTAAAGTTAATATGGAGAGGCAAAAGCCCAGGATAGCCAGCACAATATTGAAGAAGAACAAAGCTGGAGGGCTGACACTTTTTGACTTCGAGACTTACTGAAAGCCACAGGAATCAAGATGGTGTGGTATTGGTGAAAGAACAGACAGATGAATGGAGCTGAATAGAGAGCTTATAAATAGACCTACACAAATATAGTCTACTTATCTTTAGGAAAGGAGCAAAGGCAAGATAATGGAGCAAAAACAATCTCTTCAACAAATGGTATAGAACAACTGGACATCCATATGCAAAAAAAATGAATCTAGATGCAGACCTTCCTTGTACCTTTCACAAAAATTAACTCAAAATGGATCATAGACCTAAATGTGAATGCAAAACTATAAATCTCCTAGGAGATAACCAAGGAGAAAATACAGATGACTTTGAGTGTGGTGATGAATTTTTAGATACAACACCAAGGTATGATCCATGAAAGAAATATTTGATAAGCTGGAATTCATTAAAATTTAAAATATCTGCTCTGTAGAAGACCATGTCAAGAGAATGAAAAGACATGCCACAGACAAGGAGAAAGTGTTATAAAAGACACATCTGATAAAGGACTGTTATCCAAAATATACAATGAACCCTTAAAATTCAATAGTACAGGGGCACCTGCGTGACTCAGTTGGTTAAGTGTCCGACTCTTGGTTACGGCTCAGGTCATGATCTCACAGTCGTGAGTTCAAGCCCTGAATCAGGCTCAGTGCTGACAGCTCAGAGCCTGCTTGGGATTCTGCCTCCCTCTCTCTCTCTCTCTCTCTCTCTCTCTCTCTCCTTCTCCCTCTCTCTCTCTCTCTCCTTCTCCCTCTCTCTCTCTC